>NC_041393.1:16227257-16230087 GCF_002162155.2 Triticum dicoccoides
CCAGGGGGAGTGGAGTGCCCCCCAAGGCAAGTGGTGCGCCCCCCCACCCTAGGGTTTCCAACCCTAGGCGCAGGGGGGCCCAAGGGGGGGCGCACCAGCCCACTAGGGGCTGGTTCCCCTCCCACTTCAGCCCACGGGGCCCTCCGGGATAGGTGGCCCCACCCGATGGACCCCCGGGACCCTTCTGGTTGTCCCGGTACAATACCGGGTGACCCCAAAACTTTCCCGATGGCCGAAACATCACTTCCTATATACAATTCTTTACCTTCGGACCATTCCGGAACTCCTCTTGATGTCCAGTATCTCATCCGGGACTCCGAACAACATTCGGTCTGCTGCATACTCATATTCATACAACCCTAGCGTCACCGAACCTTAAGTGTGTAGACCATACGGGTTCGAGACACATGCAGACATGACTGAGACAACTCTCTGGTAAATAACCAACAGCGGGATTTGGATACCCATGTTGGCTCCCACATACTCCTCGATGATCTCATCGGATGAACCACGATGTCGAGGATTCAAGCAACCCCGTATACTATTCCCTTTGTCAGACGGTATGTTACTTGCCCGAGATTCGATCGTCAGTATCCCAATACCTCGTTCAATCTTGTTGCCGGCAAGTCACTTTACTCGTACCGTAATGCATGATCCCGTGAACAGACACTTGATCACCTTGAGCTCATTATGATGATGCACTACCGAGTGGGCCCAGTGATACTTTCGGAGATACCTGTAGTGCACCTTTATAGTCACCCAGTCACGATCCGTGTCAACCCAACAGACACTTTCGGAGACACCTGTAGTGCACCTTTATAGTCACCCAGTTACGTTGTGACGTTTGGTACACACAAAGCACTCCTACGGTATCTGGGAGTTACACGATCTCATGGTCTAAGGAAGATATACTTGACATTGGAAAAGCTCTAGCAAAATGAACTACACGATCTTGTGCTATGCTTAGGATTGGGTCTTGTCCATCACATCATTCTCCCAATGATGTGATCCCATTATCAACGACATCCAATGTCCATAGTCAGGAAACCATGACTATCTGTTGATCAACGAGCTAGTCAACTAGAGGCTCACCAGGGACATGTTGTGGTCTAAGTATTCACACGTGTATTGCGATTTCCGGATAATACAATTATAGCATGAATAAAAGACAACTATCGTGAACAAAGAAGTATAATAGTAATCATTTTATTATTGCCTCTAGGGCATATTTCCAACAGTCTCCCACTTGCAGTAGAGTCAATAAACTCTATCGGTGTCCTAGAGGCAATTGGGAGACTGTTGGAAGAGGTTTAGTCAGCGGATCATTTTATTATTGCCTCTAGGGCATATTTCTTCTGGTGTTGATCATGTTTTGCTCGCAGAAGAGGTTTAGTCAGCGGATCTGCGACATTCAGATCCGTGTGTACTTTGCAAATATCTATGTCTCCATCTTGAACATTTTCATGGATGGAGTTGAAACGACGCTTGATGTGCCTGGTCTTCTTGTGAAACCTGGGCTCCTTGGCAAGGGCAATAGCTCCAGTGTTGTCACAGAAGAGAGTGATTGGCCCCGACGCATTGGGTATGACTCCTAGGTTGGTGATGAACTCCTTCATCCATATTGCTTCATGCGCTGCCTCCGAGGCTACCATGTACTCCGCTTCATATGTAGATCCCGCCACGACGCTCTGCTTGCAACTACACCAGCTTACTGCTCCACGATTCAACATATACATGTATCCGGTTTGTGACTTAGAGTCATCCAGATCTGTGTCGAAGCTAGCATCGACGTAACCCTTTACGACGAGCTCTTCGTCACCTCCATAAACAAGAAACATGTCCTTTGTCCTTTTCAGGTACTTTAGGATATGCTTGACCGCTGTCCAGTGTTCCTTGCCGGGATTACTTTTGTACCTACCTACCAAACTTACGGCAAGGTGTAACACCCCGGATGTAACTTTCCATCTTTGTAACTCCAACTCTTACCATTTTCGGCTATGTGATATGATATTCCCTCCGTGGTTGGGTTTTGTCTTTTGTTTTGCATTTGATTCATGTCATGCATATCATATCATGTCATCATGTGCATCTCATTTGCATACGTGTTCGTCTCATGCATCCGAGCATTTTCCCCGTTGTCCGTTTTGCAATCCGACACTCCCACATGCACCGGCGCACCCCTCTTGTCTCTTTTCGTGTGCGGGTGTTGAACGTTCTCGGAATGGACCGAGCCTTGCCATGTGGCCCTGGTATAGCACCGGTAGACCACCTGTCAAGTTTTGGGTCATTTGGAGCTCGTTTGGTACTCCAACGGGTATCCGCATATCCGCAAAAGCCTCTTTTAAGTTGCAGCCCAACACCCCTCCAAAACAGCCCAATAACCCATCTAAGTCACTTCCATGCTCTCCATCGTCGGATCACGATCATGTGGGCGAAAACCGCACCTCATTTGGAGTCTCCTAGCTCCCTCTACCTCTATATATAGATCCCTTCCCCGAAATCCTGACGAAACCCTAGTCTCCCCGCTCCCCTCGCGCCGCCGGACGAAATTCGGACGGCCGGACACGTCCGCCCGCGCCACCGGAGGAACCGCAGCCTGCCACGTGGCCATCCGCCACGCTCCCGCGCCGCTGGCCTGCCGGGCCCAGGCGGGGCCCGCCCACCCCGCGCGCCCGCCGCCGCGCGCCCGCGCGTCCCGCGCCCGACCGGGTCGCCGGACTCCGCTGCCGCCGTGGATCTCCTCCGACCGCGTCGCCAGCCCGCCGCCGGCCGCCTCCCGCGTCCTCCGCCGCCGTCACCGTCGCCGGTCGACGCCAGCACCCGCGCGCTC
>NC_041393.1:16230837-16277687 GCF_002162155.2 Triticum dicoccoides
GCGCTCGTCCCCGCCAGCCCGCAGCGCGCCCGAGCTCCCTTCGCCGCTCCGCCGCCGTCCTCCTGCGAGGATCCGGCCGGTTCTCGCCGCCCCGGCCTCGTCCCCTCTGGCAGCCCCTCCGACGACCCGCTCCGGCGACCTCGAACCGCGTTCCGGCCAGATCCGATCTGGAAGAGCCACGGTTGACTTTTCTTCCCCCCGTTTTCGTCTAAGTCCTAAACTGCATTAAAATTGTTGCATCTTCATGGCATCACATCTTCGCACCCATAGCTCCGTTTCGTGCGTGTGATATACCGAATTATTGCTATAGAGAGATCCATGCGTAATTTGATATACTTCAGTAAGGGTGTTTTGAAAACATGGTTATGCTCTATCCATCCATGGTCTTTCTTGCAATTATGGAGTAGTCTAGCATGTCATTTTAGTGCACTACTTTTGCTTCAAAATGTTTCCTGGCAGATTGTTTACATGTTATTCAATTTGGCCAAGGTTGTTGTAGTTGGTCCGGATATGCTATGATGTTGTTTCTTGCCATGTATAGATTCTATGACATGTCTTCTTGATGGATGTATGCTTAGTTTATCATGAAGTGCTCTGTAGTGAGTGCATCGAGCTCACAAATGTGCCTTCATAATTATTTCAATGCCATGTTTTGTTTGCTGAATCTGTTAACGAAACTTGCTATGTTTACGTGGGTGCCATTATATTTTCTGATCCTTTTTGGCTTATGGTCAGTAAGGGACTTTTGATCTATGCTTTGAGTAGATTCATGCCATGCCTTAGTTTGCTATTATAAGTTCCTGTAGCATGTTGATAACCTGCTCTGAACATTGCTTCGTGATGCTGTTTATGCCATGTCCAACCTGATATTTTTTGCACTTTCTCCATGCTTGTTTGAACCTGTTATGATGTGATTTAGCCGTAGCTCAGTGTTCCTCTTTTGTAAAGCATCTCCTGTAGATCACTGTGATATGCTTTGTTTTTATGTTGGGGTGCTGTAGCATAGTTTCTTGTTGCATTCTAAGTAGCATCATGTTGTTAATCGCAGCTTTGTGTCATTCTTGTCTTGCTTGTCATTTGCAAACCGTGCATCCGTTCCCGGTGTTCTTTATATCGATTTCAACCGAAATCATCTCATCTTTCCAGTGGCATACTTGGTTTTCCAAGTTGATGCCTTGTTCATCATCTTTCCTTCCGAAGCACGCATATGCATTGCATATCACATCTCGCACATCATGACCTGTATTGCATCATGTTGTTTGTGCATTGCATCGTGATTTATTGTGGTTCCTTTGCTTGTGTTCTTGCTTTGGGTAGAGCCGGGAGACGAGTACGTGCACAAGGAACCTGTTGAGAACGCTTACGAGGATCAAGCCTTCGACAACTCTGAGAATCTTGCAGGCAAGATGACCATAGCTTCGATATCACTTCTATTTTTGCTTGCTCGTACTCGCTCTACCGCTATGTTAGCTCTACCTGCCATTGTTTACCATGTCTACCTATTGCCATGTCAAACCTCTAACCATCCTTTTCTAGCAACCGTTGATTGGCTATGTCATCGCTTTTGCTCAGCCCCTCTTATAGCATTGTTAGTTGCAGGTGAAGATGAAGTGTGTTCCTGGTCGGAACATGGATGTTCTGGGATATCACAATATCTCCTGTTTAAATTAATGCACCTTATATACTTGGTAAAGGGTGGAAGGCTCGGCCTTATGCCTGGTGACTTGTTCCACTCTTGCCGCCTTAGTTTCCGTCATACTGGTGTTATGTTCCTTGATTTTGCGTTCCTTACACGGTTGGGTGATTTATGGGACCCCCTTAACAGTTCGCTTTGAATAAAACTCCTCCAGCAAGGCCCAACCTTAGTTTTACCATTTTCCACCTAAGCCCTTTTCCCTTGGGTTTTCACGAGCCCGAGGGTCATCTTTATTTTAACCCCCCCCGGGCCAGTGCTCCTTCGAGTGTTGGTCCAAAATGAGTAGACTGCGGGGCCACCTCGGGGAAACTTGAGGGCTGGTTTTACTCGTAGGATGTCTCATCCGGTGTGCCCTAAGAACGAGATATGTGCAACTCCTATCGGGATTTGTCAGCGCATCGGGCGGCTTTGCTGGTCTTGTTTTTGCCATTGTCGAAATGTTTTGCGAACCGGGATTCCGAGACTGATCGGGTCTTCCCGGGAGAAGGTTTATCCTTCGTTGACCGTGAGAGCTTGTGATGGGCTGAGTTGGGACACCCCTGCAGGGTATATAATCTTTCGAAAGCCGTGCCCGCGTTTATGAGGCAGATGGGAATTTGTTAATGTCCGGTTGTAGATAACTTGACACTTGATTTCATTAAAATGCATCAACCGCGTGTGTTGCCATGACGGTCTCTTCTCGGCAGAGTCCGGGAAGTGAACATGGTTTGTGTTATGCTTGACGTAAGTAGTTTCAGGATCACTTCTTGATCACTTCTAGCTTCTCGACCGACGCGTCGCTTCTCTTATCGCTCTCACTTGCGTATGTTAGCCACCATATATGCTTAGTGCTTGCCGCAGCTCCACCATATTACCCCTTACCTACCTATGAGCTTAAATAGTCTTGATCTCGTGGGTGTGAGATTGCTGAGTCCTCGTGGCTCACATATTCTACCAAAACAGATGCAGGTGCCGAGGATACTGGCACAGATGGCGCAACTGAGCTGAAGTGGGAATTTGATGTGGCCCTTGGTCGTTACTATGTATCATTTCCAGATGATTAGTAGAGGTGCCCAGTCGGGGCGATCGGGGATCTAGCATTTGGGGTTGTCTTCTTTTCATTTGAACTTGACCGTAGCCGGTCTATGAGTGTATTTGAATGATGTATGATCTTAAATTATGTATTGTGTGAAGTGGCGATTGTAAGCCAACTCTCTTTATCCCATTCTTGTTCATTACATGGGATTGTGTGAAGATGACCCTTCTTTCGACTAAACCACTATGCGGTTATGCCTCTAAGTCGTGCTCCGACACATGGGAGATATAGCCGCATCGTGGGTGTTACATGTTGGTAATCAGAGCCATCCCCAACTTAGGAGCCCCCTGCTTGATTGTTTGCTGGCGATGTTGAGTCTAGAACAAAAATGTTTTGAGTCTTAGGATTATATATATCGGAGAGTAGGATTCTATTTACTCCTCAGTCCCTTCGTCGCTCTGGTGAGGTCTCCTAACGTAGATGTTTTGACTGTCCTCTTCTCAAATTTCACTAATTTTTTTAGGATCACGCGGGTATCTTGGAATCATTTCGATGGTTTTGTGACGAGAACATTGTTCTTGGTGCCTGCTGTCTATTTATGTGGCTTTCACCTGGGGAGTCGAGCTCTGAGGTGTTGTCGTCACAATTTTATCGTTGCAGTTCTGGAATACCTGAGATTTGCCGACATCGAAAATCTCTTTTATGCAGTTGTTGGTGAGATAACCCCGATAACCCAGTACTGGGGCGAGCTCGGGAGTATTGCCATAACTCGTATAACGGATGCTTTTCGAAGGTTGAGGTACACGATTTCCAAAGGTTTCTTGGTTATGTGTTGACGGATGGATACAGCTGGATGTAGGGATTGCTAGTTTGGGTGAGATATATTGCTTCCCCTGTATCCCCAACACCTGATTGCATAACCAGAAAGTTTCGGGAGTTTATAGGTGGGATTCAAGTAGCTCTAGCATTTCTTCCCGTAGATATTTGGTTCGTGATTGGGTAATCCTTACCACTTATTTGTTCCAGTTGTACCTTGTTTATTTCATTCATCAATCTCTATTCAAGTGGCTTCTCACCTTAATGGACGTGTGATGTTTGCTTTGGAATTCATTCGTTCATCTTTGTTCGAATGTTATTGTGAAGACTATATGTTGCTATTTCTATCCGCTGATTCAACTTGTCTATCTGTCTATCAAGATGCTAACGGATGTCAACCTCTTCAGGATGGCTCCGCCAACGCGTCAGAATCCGGATCGCAATGATGGGAGTCAGGCGAACCCTCCACCTCCACCTCCTCCTCCGGAGGCATGGCAAGCTTTGATGGCAGCCTCTAACGCCCATGCTCAGATGATGATCCAGCTCATGCAAGAGCGCAACCAAGGCCAAGGCAACCAAGGGAATCAAGGTCAAGGGCAGTTCAATCATCAGCCTCTATTTCCTACCCTCAACCAGTTCCTGGCAAATCAGCCGAAGTCTTTCAGCTATTGTGTCGAGGCCACAGACGCCGATGACTGGCTCGTGGATATCAACAAGCATTTTGAATGCAGCAATGTCAGGCCTGAGGACTATGTCAAGTTTGCTTCTTTTCAGCTCAAGGATCAGGCAACTGATTGGTTCCATCAATACAAGGATTCCAGAGGAGGTCGAGTGATTACTTGGACTGATTTGTGTCGGGACTTTAAAGCTCACCATATTCCTACCAGTGTTGTTGAGAGCAAGCGTGAGGAGTTCCACAATCTCAAGCAAGGCAACATGTCAGTGTACGAATACAACAAGCAGTTTCAGAAACTTGCTTGCTTTGCTAAGCAAGATGTTCCAGATGAGAAGAGTATGATCTATCAGTTCAGAGGTGGCCTTAGAGAGGATCTACAGTTAGCTCTCGTTCTTGTTGAACCTACTCAGTTTGATCAATTCTACAATATGGCACTCAAGCAAGAAGGTGCTCAGCTCAAGTGTGAGGCGTCTAAGAAGAGAATCAGAGATGCAGTGCAATCTTCTTCTTCCTCACAAGTGGCAGCTAAGCAGCAGAAGTTCTACCTGCCTCCTCCTCCGTTTCGTCAGCCTTACTAACAGAAGAACTCAGGTGGTCGTGGATCTTCCCACCCATCCAACCCAAGCTATCAGAACAAGTCTCAGCCTCAAGCTTCAAAGTCGAATGCTCCTTATCATCGTCCGCTCTCAGAAGTGACTTGCAACAAGTGCCAGCAGAAAGGTCACTACGCGAACAAATGCTTCAATCAAAGGCGCCTTCCTCCTCCTCCTCCTGTGAGATCTTCAAGCAATGCAGTGGTCAAGCATAATCCAAAGTCTGCAAAGGTGAACATGATGAATGCAGCTCAGACAGAGGATTCTTTAGATGTGATCATGGGTAATCTTCGAGTTAATGATATTCCTGCAAAAGTCTTATTTGATACTGGTGCATCGCATTCTTTCATGTCATACCCATTTGCATCCGAGCACAATGTGGGCACAGAGGTCTTGTCCAAAGTCATGCAAGTTGTTTCTCTGGGAAGACTTATGACTTCCAGTTTAGTTGCTCCTGATGTTTCTATTAAGATGGGCGACTATAAATTTCTGTCTTCTCCAATTGTTCTTAGCGATTCTGATATTGATCTAATTCTTGGGATGGACTGGCTTTCTAAGCAAGGCTCAGCTTGATTGTGCTGCCAGATAGATTCAATTGACACACCCTTCTGAGGATGTTATCATCTATGCCGCTCGTGATGAAACCATTCGGTTGTTTTCTCTCAATGAGAAGGGCGAGTTGGATGCTATTTCTCAAATTCCAGTCGTTTGTGAGTACCAAGATGTCTTTCCAGAAGAGCTTCCGGGTATGCCTCCTCATCGGCCAGTCGAGTTTGTAATTGATCTTGAACCTGGTACGGAACCCGTTTGCAAGCGTCCATACAAGCTTGGACCCAAGGAGCTGAAGGAATTGAAGAAGCAGCTCGATGAACAAGAGCGTCTGGGTTTGATCAGACCGAGTTCTTCCCCATGGGGTTGTGGAGTTCTTTTTGTCCAGAAGAAGGATGGCACGGACCAACTTTGTGTCGATTACCGTCCATTGAACAAGATGACAATCAAGAACAAGTATCCACTTCCCAACATCAATGAGCTTTTCGAGCAACTCAAAGTTGCTAAAGTCTTCTCCAAGCTTGACCTCCGTATGGGTTATCATCAGATTTGCATTCGTGAACAAGATATTCCAAAGACAACATTCAGAACAAGCTATGGTTCTTATGAATATACTGTCATGTCTTTCGGCCTTGTCAATGCTCCTCCAACGTTCTCTCGCATGATGAACTTTATCATCAACCCCTACACCAATGAATTTGTTCTGGTGTATCTCGATGATATTTTGGTCTCCTCCAAGAATAAGCAAGATCATGCCAAACATTTGCGATTGGTGCTCGACAAGCTCAGAGAGCATCAATTCTATGCGAAGTTTTCCAAGTGTGAGTTCTGGCTTGATGAAGTTCTTTACCTTGGCCATATCATCTCTGCCAAGGGCATTGCTGTTAATCCCGCGAAGGTTTCTGCAGTTCTGAATTGGGAACCTCCTCAGAATGTCAAACAGCTCCGCAATTTTCTTGGTCTTGCAAGCTATTGCCGAAGATTCGTTGAGAACTTCTCAAAGATAAGCCTATTTCCAACCTCCTCCAGAAGTATGTCAAGTATGTGTGGACGCCTGAGTGTGACGTTGCTTTCAACACCCTCGAAGAGAAGCTAGTCACAGCTCCTGTCTTGACTCCTCCTGATGAATCCAAGCCATTCGAAGTATTCTGTGATGCTTCCCCTCAAGGTCTCGGTGCTGTGTTGATGCAAGAGAATAAAGTTGTGGCCTATACCTCTCGTCAGTTGAAGCCCAACGAAAAGAACTACCCCACTCACGATCTCGAGTTGGCGGCAGTTGTCCATGCATTGATAACATGGAGACATCTCTTATTGGGAAGGCAAGTGGACATTTTCACCGATCACAAGAGCCTCAAGTATATCTTCACTCAACCCAACCTTAACCTCAGGCAAACTCGATGGGTCAAAATGATTCAAGAGTACAATCCGAGTATCAAATATACACCTGGCAAGGCGAATGTGATTGCAGATGCTCTGAGCAGAAAGGCTAATTGTAACAGTCTAATTCTCAAGCCGTTTCAACCGGATCTTTGTGAGGCTTTTCGCAAGCTGAATCTTCAAGTTGTTCCTCAAGGCTTTCTTGCCAACCTCATGTCTCTCCTACTTTGTAAGATCAAATTCGTGAGGCACAACTCCTGGATACCATGGTGAAGAAGGTGAAACGTGGTATTGACAAGGGCATTCCCAAATACAAGTGCTATCGCTTGGATGACAAAGATACTCTTTTCTTCGAGGATCGCATTGTGGTTCCAAAAGGTGATTTGAGAAAAGTCATCATGAATGAGGCACACAATTCCCTCCTATCTATTCATCCTAGAAGTACAAAGATGTACCATGACCTCAAGCAGTCATATTGGTGGACTCGAATGAAGCGAGAGATTGCTCAATTCGTGAATGAATGTGATGTCTGCAGAAGAGTGAAAGCAGAACACCAACGACCAGCTGGTCTCCTTCAACCTCTTGCTATTCCGGAATGTAAGTTTGACCATATCGAGATGGATTTCGTGACTAGTTTTCCTAAGTCCAAGCATGGAAATGATGCTATCTTCGTTATCATTGACAGGCTTACCAAAGTGGCTCATTTTCTTCTTATCGAAGAATCTATCACAGCAGCTCAGCTGGCAGAGCTATACACCTCTAGAATTGTCTCCTTGCACGGCATTCCACAATTGAAATCTTCAGATCGTGGAAGCATCTTCACTTCTAAGTTCTGGGAATCCTTCCAGACGGCCATGGGCACCAACATTCGTTTCAGCACAGCTTTCCATCCTCAAACAAGTGGCCAAGTCGAGCGAGTCAATCAAATCCTTCAAGATATGCTCAGGGCTTGTGTCAACTCTTTCGGTATGAAGTGGGAAGATTGTCTTCCATATGCCGAGTTCTCCTACAATAACAGCTTCCAAGCGAGGTCGGGCAAGGCCCCATTCGAAATTCTCTATGGCAGAAAGTGACGTACTCCTCTCAATTGGTCTGAGACAGGTGAACGCCAACTTCTTGGCAACGACTTGATCATAGAAGCCGAAGAAATGTGCAAAGTCATTCGTGAGAATCTCAAAGCTGCGCAATCGCAACAAAAGAGTTACTATGATAGCAAGCACCGTGACTTGGCTTTTGGAATCGAAGACCATGTCTACCTCCGCGTCTCTCCAATGAAAGGCACTCGTCGCTTCGGTATCAAAGGGAAGCTTGCCCCTAGATACGTGGGTCCTTTCAAGATCATTGGCAAAAGAGGCGATCTCGCCTATCAACTTGAGCTTCCATCCAACTTTGCAAACGTGCACGATGTGTTTCACGTGTCACAGCTTCGCAAGTGCTTCAAGACTCCGGAGCGCACTATCAACTTCGAAGAAATCGACCTCCAAGAAGATCTTTCTTATCATGAGCACCCCGTTGCTATTCTCGAAAAAACCGAGCGCAAGACTCGCAACAACTCAATCAAATTCCTGAAAGTGAAGTGGTCACACCATTCCGACCGAGAAGCCACCTGGGAGCGCGAGGATCACCTCCGTTCCGAATATCCGGAGTTCTTTCAGTCCTAGATCTTGGGACGAGATCCTCTTGTAGTGGTGGAGTATTGTAACACCCCGGATGTAACTTTCCATCTTTGTAACTCCAACTCTTGCCATTTTCGGCTATGTGATATGATATTCCCTCCGTGGTTGGGTTTTGTCTTTTGTTTTGCATTTGATTCATGTCATGCATATCATATCATGTCATCATGTGCATCTCATTTGCATACGTGTTCGTCTCATGCATCCGAGCATTTTCCCCGTTGTCCGTTTCGCAATCCGACACTCCCACATGCACCGGTGCACCCCTCTTGTCTCTTTTCGTGTGCGGGTGTTGAACGTTCTCGGAATGGACCGAGCCTTGCCAAGTGGCCCTAGTATAGCACCGGTAGACCACCTGTCAAGTTTCGGGTCATTTGGAGCTCGTTTGGTACTCCAACGGGTATCCGCATATCCGCAAAGGCCTCTTTTAAGTTGCAGCCCAACACCCCTCCAAAACAGCCCAATAACCCATCTAAGTCACTTCCATGCTCTCCGTCGTCGGATCACGATCATGTGGGCGAAAACCGGACCTCATTTGGAGTCTCCTAGCTCCCTCAACCTCTATATATAGATCCCTTCCCCGAAATCCGGACGAAACCCTAGTCTCCCCACTCCCCTCGCGCCGCCGGACGAAATCCGGACGGCCGGACATGTCCGCCCGCGCCACCGGACGAACCGCAGCCTGCCACGTGGCCCTCCGCCACGCTCCCGCGCCGCCGGCCCGCCGGGCCCAGGCGGGGCCCGCGCGCCCGCCGCCGCGCGCCCGCGCGTCCCACGCCCGACCGGGTTGCCGGACTCCGCCGCCGCCGCGGATCTCCACCGACCGCGTCGCCAGCCCGCCGCCGGCCGCCTCCCGCGTCCTCCGCCGCCGTCGTCGTCGCCGGTCGCCGCCCGGCCCCGCGCGCTAGTCACCGCCAGCCCGCAGCGGGCCCGAGGCGCCCGAGCTCCCTCCGCCGCTACGCCGCCGTCCTCCGGCGAGGATCCGGCCGGGTCTCGCCGCCCCGGCCTCGTCCCCTCCGGCAGCCCCTCCGACAACCCGCTTCGGCGACCTCGGACCGCGTTCCGGCCAGATCCGATCTGGAAGAGCCTCGGTTGACTTTTCTTCCCCCCGTTTTCGCCTAAGTCCTAAACTGCATTAAAATTGTTGCATCTTCATTGCATCACATCTTCGCAGCCGTAGCTCCGTTTCATGCGTGTCATATACTGAATTGTTCGCCTCGAAGAGTACATCATTTCGTTCCATTGCATCATTTACATTTGAGCTCATCTTGATGCCCGAAATGCTGTTGGAAGAGGGCTTCATACTGTTAGTTTCAGATTCTTATCAGCACGAGCTCTTTTGTCATTTTTGCCATGATTGATGTGTGCACCCTATGAACTTGGTCCCTAAATGTGTTTTGAACTAGGCTATGTCTTCTTTACAGAGGTGCTTACCATGTATTTTTTGTGATCAATGTGGTGACTAGCACAAGCATGCAAACTAGGCTTCGTGTTAATGCTGATTTTAGTTCCTGTTCTGCTGTAATTTTGATGCCATGTAACCATGTTGCTACAAAGAGATCCATGCATAATTATGGAGTACTCTACCATGTCATTTTTGTGCTCTAATTTTGCTTCAAAATGTTTCCTGGCAGATTGTTTACATGTTATTCAATTTGGCCAAGGTTGTTGTAGTTGGTCCGGATATGTTATAATGTTGTTTCTTGCCATGTATAGCTTCTATGACATGTCTCCTTGATGGATGTATGCTTAGTTTATCATGATGTGCTCTGTAGTGAGTGCATCGAGCTCACAAAGGTGCCTTCATAATTATTTCAGTGCCATGTTTTGTTTGCTGAATCTGTTAACGAAACCTGCTATGTTTACGTGGGTGCCATTATACTTTCTGATCCTTTTTGGATTATGGTCAGTAAGGGACTTTTGATCTATGCTTTGAGTAGATTCATGCCATGCCTTAGTTTGCTATTATAAGTTCCTGTAGCATGTTGATAACCTGCTCTGAACATTGCTTCGTGATGCTATTTATGCCATGTCCAACCTGATATTTTTTGCACTTTCTCCATGCTTGTTTGAACCTGTTATGATGTGATTTAGCCGTAGCTCAGTGTTCCTCTTTTGTAAAGCATCTCCTGTAGAATACTGCCATATGCTTTGTTTTTATGTTGGGGTGATGTATCATAGTTTGTTGTTGCATGCTAAGTAGCATCGTGCTGTTAATCGCAGCTTTGTGTCATTCTTGTCTTGCTTGTCATTTGCAAACCGTGCATCCGTTCCCAGTGATCTTTATATCGATTTCAACCGAAATCATCTCATCTTTCCAGCGGCATACTTGGTCTGCCAAGTTGATGCCTTGTTCATCATCTTTCCTTCTGAAGCACGCATATGCATTGCATATCACATCTCGCATATCATGACCTGTATTGCATCATGTTGTTTGTGCATTGCACCATGATTTATTGTGGTTCCTTTGCTTGTGTTGTTGGTTTGGGTAGATCCGGGAGACGAGTACGTGCATGAGGAACCTGTTGAGAACGCTTACGAGGATCAAGCCTTCGACAACTCTGAGAACCATGCAGGCAAGATGACCATACCTTCGATATCACTTCTTTTTTTGCTTGCTAGTACTCGCTCTATCGCTATGTTAGCTCTACCTGCCATTGTTTACCATGCCTACCTATTGCCATGTCAAACCTCTAACCATCCTGTCCTAGCAACCGTTGATTGGCCATGTCACCGCTTTTGCTCAGCCCCTCTTATAGCATTTTTAGTTGCAGGTGAAGATGAAGTATGTTCCTGGTCGGAACATGGATGTTCTGGGATATCACAATATCTCCTGTTTAAATTAATGCACCTTATATACTTGGTAAAGGGTGGAAGGCTCGGCCTTATGCCTGGTTACTTGTTCCACTCTTGCCGCCTTAGTTTTCGTCATACCAGTGTTATGTTCCTTGATTTTGCGTTCCTTACACGGTTGGGTGATTTATGGGACCCCCTTAACAGTTCGCTTTGAATAAAACTCCTCCAGCAAGGCCCAGCCTTGGTTTTACCATTTGCCACCTAAGCCCTTTTCCCTTGGGTTTTCGCGAGCCCGAGGGTCATCTTTATTTTAACCCCCCCGAGCCCGAGGGTCATCTTTATTATGAGGCAGATGGGAATTTGTTAATGTCCGGTTGTAGATAACTTGACACTTGATTTCGTTAAAATGCATCAACCGCGTGTGTAGCCGTGACGGTCTCTTCTCGGCGGAGTCCGGGAAGTGAACACGGTTTGTGTTATGCTTGACGTAAGTAGTTTCAGGATCACTTCTTGATCACTTCTAGCTTCTCGACCGACGCGTCGCTTCTCTTCTCGCTCTCACTTGCGTATGTTAGCCATCATATATGCTTAGTGCTTGCCGCAACTCCACCATATTACCCCTTACCTACCTATGAGCTTAAATAGTCTTGATCTCGCGGGTGTGAGATTGCTGAGTCCTCGTGGCTCACAGATTCTACCAAAACAGATGCAGGTGCCGAGGATACTGGCACAGATGGCGCAACTGAGCTGAAGTGGGAATTTGATGAGGCCCTTGGTCGTTACTATGTATCGTTTCCAGATGATCAGTAGAGGTGCCCAGTCGGGGCGATCGGGGATCTAGCATTTGGGGTTGTCTTCTTTTCATTTGAACTTGACCGTAGCCGGTCTATGAGTGTATTTGAATGATGTATGATCTTAAATTATGTATTGTGTGAAGTGGCAATTGTAAGCCAACTCTCTTTATCCCATTCTTGTTCATTACATGGGATTGTGTGAAGATGACCCTTCTTGCGACTAAACCACTATGCGGTTATGCCTCTAAGTCGTGCTCTGACACGTGGGAGATATAGCTGCATCGTGGGTGTTACACAAGGTTTACATCTGGTCTGGTACACAGCATGGCATACATAATAGATCCTATGGCTGAGGCATAGGGGATGACACTCATCTCTTCTTTATCTTTTGCCATGGTCGGGCATTAAGCCGAGCTCAATCTCACACCTTGCAATACAGGCAAGAACCCTTTCTTGGACTGATCCATTTTGAGCTTCTTCAAAATCTTATCAAGGTATGTGCTTTGTGAAAGACCTATGAGGCGTCTCGATCTATCCCTATAGATTTTGATGCCTAATATGTAAGCAGCTTCTCCAAGGTCCTTCATTGAAAAACACTTATTCAAGTAGGCCTTAATGCTGTCCAAGAATTCTATATCATTTCCCATCAAAAGTATGTCATCTACATATAATATGAGAAATGCTACAGAGCTCCCACTCACTTTCTTGTAAACGCAGGCTTCTCCATAAGTCTGCATAAACCCAAACGCTTTGATCATCTCATCAAAGCGAATGTTCCAACTCCGAGATGCTTGCACCAGCCCATAAATGGATCGCTGGAGCTTGCATACTTTGTTAGCATTCTTAGGATCGACAAAACCATCCGGCTGCATCATATACAGCTCTTCCTTAAGATAACCGTTAAGGAATGCCGTTTTGACGTCCATCTGCCATATCTCATAATCATAGTATGCGGCAATTGCTAACATGATTCAGACAGACTTAAGCTTTGCTACGGGAGAGAAAGTCTCATCGTAGTCAACCCCTTGAACTTGTCGATCACCCTTAGCAACAAGTCGAGCTTTATAGATGGTGACATTACCATCCGCGTCCGTCTTCTTCTTAAAGATCCATTTGTTTTTTATCGCTCGCAGATCATCGGGCAAGTCAGTCAAAGTCCATACTTTGTTTCCATACATGGATTCTATCTCGGATTGCATGGCTTCTAGCCATTTGTTGGAATCTGGGCCTGCCATTGCTTCTTCATAGTTTGTCGTGGAATTATCACGTCAGATGTCCTCGTGAAAGGACTTAGTCGTGGAGCCATCGCAACGGGTTAGCTTGAAGGGGTTAAACCGGACAAGGGACACAGGAGTTATACTAGTTCGGCCCCTTTGATGAAGGTAAAAGCCTACGCCTAGTTTGTGATGGGATTGATTGGTTTTCGACGATCAGGGAGCGGAATACGCTGGCCTGAGTCTCGAGTTGTTGTCTGTTGTCCCTGCACCGCCGCCGAGTCGCCCCTTTATATACACAGGTCGACGCCCGGCTGGTTTACAGAGCCCGAGGCCGACTCATACAAACTGTCCGGCTCGGTCTCTCCTTTCCTAACTTATACTACAAGTTTACATAGTCATGGCGGTTTACCACTATGGGCCCTAATCCACCTTTGGGCTTCGGGCTTCTATGCTTCTTTTAGTAAAGCGCCATCCTCCGGGTCTTCATGGGCTTCAACATAGTCAAGGGTGAACCGGACCCTCCTGGTCGGTTTATACCCAGTAGCTATATCCTCCACATTAGGCCCCAGATTGATTTCGAATTTGTTCATGTCAATCTTCAATACTTCAAATATCCCTTGCAAGCATCTTCTTGTATTTTTGTAAACCGCCATTTTTGTCTTCTCCTGAAACTTTGTAAACCGCTGTGACATCATCCTCTGAACGCAGCAACGGTCCATCATGACATCATCTCTGTAAACAATAATTAAAAAAGATTCCCTAAACTTAATGGTTATCCCGAAAATCGAGGCGACAGGCGCACTTATTCTGCCGCTTCATGCTCCTTGATTCCCGCGCCTGCCATTTTACTCTCTCCTCTATAAATAAGGTCCGAGGGCCCTTCTCTCTTTTCCCCTTTTGCCTTCTTCTTCCTCGTGACACCCAAGCCCTGGAGCTTCGCCGCCATCCGTGACCTTCGAGATCTGCATCAACAAAGGCCGCTGCATCAACCTGAAACGGACCAGACTTTCATCATCCTTCTTCCGCAGTAGATCTACAGTGGTAAACCTCCTTTCTCCTTCGTCTTTAGATCTGTTTCTAGGGTTCCCGAGTTCTTCCGCATAGTTCTTCATCCTTGTTTGTTCTTCCACCTGCCGCGACAATTTTCGATCCAGTAATAGTGTAGATCTCATGCGGTAGGTACCCTTCGTCCATTTTTAATGCTAGCAGATCGTTCTTTTACCTCTGTAGAGTACATGGCCTTCCCTGCCCTATTAAGCTCCTTTAGAACTCAGATAAAAACTGTTTTACAGATGTTGGTAGATCCAAATAAATTTCACCATTGTGTGAAACCTGTTTCTGTCAATACTTAGCAGAAATTTCGAATTCTGGCCATTCTGCCTACAGGCAGTTTAACTCCTTAATAGTCAATCCGCCATATAGCATTAGCCCTCTCTTAAACCGCCAACTGGACTTCCACAATATTCTTCTCTGGTTTAACACTGAATTAGATACCTTAAACCGGCACTTTTATTTTCAGTTTCTCTTTCCGGAATGTCGAAGCAATTTTCTGCTTGCAATTGCGTTCCATCCCGGATTACAGAGACACATACCAATGGTTATGTCACCACTGGTGCCTTAGCCTCAAATAGGGTTCTCCACTGGCGAGTTCCAGAATCGGAATGTCCACCTGAACCTTAAGAAGGAGAGGTGATTGTTTTTATGTAACACTTAGACCGGGGATTTAGTCCGCCCGGATCAAAAAAATTTCGGGATGTCCTTGCAAGCTTCCAACTTCATCCGCAAGACATTGGTCTGAACTCCGTCTCAAATATATGCAACTTTCAAGTATTTTGCGAAGTCTATCTCCAAGAAGAGCCAACCGTGGAGTTATTCCGGGATTTCTTTCATCTGAACTGCCACACAGAATTCTCAAATGGCCCCAACACAGAGCTTGGTGGCGTGTCAATTAAAAAAAGGAAAGAAGTTGATTTCCCTCATGCCAAACATCATAGCCATCCTAAAGATTGGAACTAGAGCTGGTTTTACTGCCGGAACACTGCTCCTGATGGAGAAAATCCCTTGCCGGGCTACCGCCCTCATCGGCTTAGCAATGGCCACCCACTGCCTCCACGTTTAACCGCCGCAGAACGAAAGAATTTTGCTCCTCAACTCGCCAAGCTCCGGGCTCTGATGGCCAACGGTTTAACTGGCATTGATCTTGTCCGCTGCTGGGTTTCTTGGGGCATTCTGCCTTTGAGCCGCCGCCCTAGATTGATGCATGAGTATACCGGCAATGTAAAAGACCCTCAACGATATCATGAAGTAGTAATGACCGACCTTGAAATCACCGAATGTGTAAAGAAGATGCTTGATGAACCAGTCTTTGCATGTAGCCAAACCGGTTTGGCTCAGTTTTACGTCTCCAATAAACCGCCGTTGGTAAGTTCATGTACATACTTCACTGATTTACTTCCGTATTTGACTATCTACTTAACCTTTCTCTGCCTTAATCTCAGGCCAACAACTCTTTCTGGAAACAGACTAAACCGGCCCGTGCTCCTCGTGTAAAAACCAAGGCCACCAAGAAGCCTGGAAAGAAGAAAACCGCCGAATCTACTGATCCGCCGGAGGAGGAAGAATCAGATGCTGAGGTAGAACTTGACTCACTTGGCTCCTTTTTCGTATATCTTATTGACAATGACCCTCTTCAGGATGACACTGAGGCCAGCCATGCAGATCATGTTGAGGTAATTCTTCTTTCTTTCGACTCAGATCCTATGCCGGTTCAAAGAATTCGCCGTACAGTCCGGAAAGTAAAACAATCTCACCCCCTTGCTCATTTGGATGCAAAATTTTCTTTGAAGAAACGGCAAGCGGAAGAACGTCGCACAACCCGGCATAGTGGTCAACAAATCACTTCGTCCGGTTTAGCTGATACACCCACCCAGAAACGCCGTCCAGAGGTGATTTGTTCTCCTGAAAAACAATATCCTTTAAAAGGTTTCTTCCGATGCCCTCTCAATCCGTCTGACCCGAATTACCAGGCTTCTTCCAGCTCGTCTGGTGGTTCGTCAACCACCCAATTGCCTCCTCTCAAAGTTGTCGTTGGGTAAGTGTTACCTGATTTGTAACTTTATTTGTCGGTTTACCATACTCTAACCTTTGATGTTATAGCGCCAAAGCTCGATTAAGCAAGAAGGCCAAGACCAGTGACCCTACTGTTAAAGTTGATCCGGAAAAGACGCCCGAGCATCATGACGAACACCCAGAAGTTGCCATGGACAGCTCTGCTGGGCCGAATCAAGATGGTAATGCTAATCCGCCAGATGTTGAACCGACTACAGAAGCTGACACTTCACATCCTCCTGCTGCGCCAAGCCCGGCTATAGAACAACGAGACTGAATTGCTGATCCACCAAGTCCAATTATCAAACCGCCAAGCCCTTCCACGAAAGTACCAAGTCCTGTTCAGAATATTGATTCTTCCAGCCCGGCCAAGGATGATGATGTTGTTGTTACAGGCACTGCATATAACGCCCCTGGTAATCCGGTTGTCTTGTCAAAGCACACTGCTAAGGATGAATTTGCTGCCATGAACAAGGGGAAAGGGAAGACTGATTTGTCTGCTTATACCGATCTCACTGCTCAAGATCTTCATTCCGGCTTTCTGAACCGACTGTATACAAGCCGCTACTTTGAAGCCGGTTTAGTAAGTCTGATGAAGGAGCGCTATGAGGTAAACATTAGTGCTTCTTGTTCTGTACCTTCAGTGCATTGTAGCCCCCAAGGGCCGGTTTGTCTTGAAAAAAGTCAAACCGGGACTTCATATACTCCATGCGGTAACATGTGAAATTTTCTTTATGTCTGATCAAACACACATTAGCCCCCAAGTGCCAGGATTAAAACTTGTATTAACCCGTGGGACTTGAAGTACCCGCATAAAAAATGATCCGTATTAGCCCCCAAGTGCCGAGGGTATAACTGGTTATATGCTTGGGACTTTGAAAAGATATTAACATGCTCTCTTACTGTTGCAGAGTGAAATAAATCAACAAATCTCGCAAATTGCTGATCTTCGAGCAAATCTTGAAACTCAACAAGCAGAAACCACCAAGGCCAAGGATGAACTGAAAACTGCCTTGACCACCATGGAACAACTTAAAGAATGGTTTAAGTCTGAACGGGCCAACTGGGACACCAAAAAGGCCGGACTGCTGAAGCGGGCAGAGACTGCTGAAGCGGCTCTTGAACCGGTGACAGAAGAATTGTCTGGACTGAAGCGCCAAATCAGTGCCACGACCTCTGCCATATTTGGTAAGTAGTGGTTGCCAAAAGTTGCATCTCTTTGAAATTTCATCGTTTTAACATGCCTTTCCTGAACCGATATAGGGAGTCGCATCGCTCACCTGGGTTCTCATATGTGGAAGAAGCTCAAAGCGGCATATACACTGATTGAACAGCTGTATACCAGCGCTCAATGGGTTATATGCGCAACTTCATATGACAATGCGGCACCAACACTTGTCAAAGACATGCTGGATCGCCTTTCAATGACGCCAGCACAAATAGAGGAGCTGAAGCGATCCGCTGCTTGGGCAGGCGCTTTGCTGGCGCTGACTCGAGCCAAGGCATGGATAGCTGATCTTGATCTGGCTGACATAGCCAAAGGCTTCCCCAGTGCGCTAGAAAATGGCGAAGAATTTGACAATGACGCCCTCAAACGGGTAACAAGGGAGATGCGTCCTTTGGTGAGTCAACTAGAGAAGAGGCAAACCTGACGGTTCATCGATCTTTCTATGATGAAAACAACATACGGGTTGAAGCTGTGATTCCTGAAGTGCAGAACCTTATTCCACCAAACCGTAAGCATACTTATGCCCCTGACGTTGACCCCGCTGAGCTTATAAGTGAAGAGGCTATCTTTCAGGGCTTGACCCGGATTGATTGGACCACCAATGACTTTCAACCAGCGGATGAGGAGGAGGCTGAACCGACGCCAGATGACCCATCTACCTCACATCAACCCGGCGATGAAGCTTAATCCGCCAAGGCGGTTGATATATCAGAAACTGTCCATGTGAACAATTCCATATTTTGGGCCTTAGAGTGCCGTGTAATAGGATAGCAAAAACTTATGATGATCTGCTGCCATCGTGCAGGGGATACTTTGCATGGATCCGCCATATCAATGGCAAATTTGTTCCAAGTATCATAATATGCAATTCCTGTATTCATAAAAAGACAAAGGGTCCTGGCGGTTTACCGCCGGACGGGTCATAATGCCCAAAATAGGCCGGATTGATAATCAAATCATAAAAATATGAAATTATACATACCGGTAATATAAGATCCCTGGTTAGTGGGCTGGCCAACTTGAATTGCGATAAGGGTGAAAAAACCCAGATCTGAATTATTTGTATCTCCATCATTTTCTGATGTCGTAGATGAAGTCATACCGGGTGATGTATCACGCCAGATGATCCGGGCTATTGACACGAAGTCAACGCCAAGCCGGGTTAAGAAATTCTGGTTTAAAATGAAGGTCTGTCAACGTGGAATTGCAAACCAAGCCGGTTTAAGGAATACCGGGCTAAGAAGATGACTGATCAAGCCAAGAAAAATTGGTTTAACATAAAATGAAGCCAAAACTCAAATGAAAACCGTGTAGTCGAGGCTTTTTGGGGGCTTCCAGGCCCAAATGCGAGGCTTTTTGTGGGCTGCCAGGCCACTGAGTTGAACCATTTAACAAAGCCTTTTAAGATGGACCTCCAACTAACCAATCACCGTTTTAACTTTGACAAGTGCAGGGTCTCAAGGAGAGGAACTGTCAAACGTTCGGAGGGCCGTGCCAGGATGACCTGGATAGGAGTGTCTCACTTGATGAAGGCAGGTTAACCCGGGCTTTTAGGTAAATGTACCAGGTAGCTACAAGGGTCCATTCAGACTTCTTGGTATTGGACCAAGGAGCCCCCAAGTAACGTGATGAGCTGTGCTCATTAGGTGCCTATGTTTGAGTTGTGCATAGCATCGAAACTCTCTTTGGCCCATTGGGTGTGAAGCTCCCAAGCTTTATGGCGAGATAGTCGGTTTAACGGGTAGTACTTCTGCTTTGTCAGCTGAAGCCCCCATGTAGCTCAAAGAATATTTGAGAAAAAACAGCAGAGGCCCCGCTTTAAAGCAAGGATGCTGATTTATTTATTGATGATAATATATACATTGTCAAAATATGTACATAAAAAAGAGCCTGTGGCTCAAGTGTAGTAAGGCCGGAGGAGAGCTATGTTCCAGGGCCGCTAGCTCTCCTCCTCAGATTTGCGTGAGTCATCTCGAACGTCAATGAGGTAGTATGATCCGTTGTGCAGATTCTTGCTGACCACAAAGGGTCCTTCCCAAGGCGGGGATAATTTGTGTATGCCAGTCTGATCCTGGATAAGCCAGAGCACCAAGTCACCTTCTTGAAAGGCTCTTGTCCTAACCCGGCGGCTGTGATAACGCCGTAGGTCTTGTTGATAAACTGCCGAGCGTGCCAAAGCCATATCCCTCTTCTCATCTAGCAAATCTAGTGCCTCTTGGCGGGCTTGCTCGTTGTCCGCTTCAACGTAATTAGCAACCCGGGGCGAATCATGACGTATATCACTTGGGAGAACCGCCTCTGCCCCGTAGACCATAAAGAAAGGCGTGTATCCTGTTGATTGATTGGGGGTGGTGTTGATGCTCCACAACACATAAGGTAATTCTTCCACCCAACAACCCGGCGTCCGCTTCAAGGGAATCATGAGCCGGGGTTTAAGACCCTTTAGGATTTCTTTATTAGCTCGCTCTGCTTGACAGTTGGATTGAGGGTGCGCCACCGATGCTAGGTCAAGCCGGATGTGCTCTCTCTGACAGAAATCCTCCATCTCACCTTTGGAGAGGTTAGTACCATTATCCGTGATAATGCTGTGTGGGTAGCCAAAACAGAAAATAATCTTTTTGAGAAATTGAACCGCCGTAGCTGCATCACAGTTGCTAACAGGCTCCGCTTCAACCCACTTGGTGAATTTATCAACTGCCACCAACAGGTGGGTCTTCTTGTCCCGGGAACGTTTAAAGGGTCCCACCATATCAAGCCCCCAAGTAGCAAAAGGCCAAGTGATGTGAATCATCCGTAGCTCCTGAGCCAGAACATGAGCTCTGCGTGACATTTTTTGGCAAGCATCACATCGCTTTACCAGATCCTCCGCATCAGCATGAGCTGTCAACCGGTAAAACCCGTGACGAAAAGCTTTTGCAACCAGGGACTTTGAACCGGCATGATGACCACAATCCCCTTTATGAATTTCGCGGAGGATCGCTTGGCCTTCTTCCAGAGAAACACAACGCTGAAATACGCCTGAAACGCTACAGCGGTGTAACTCGCCATTGTGAATAACCATGGACTTAGAGCGTCGGACTATCTGTCGGGCCAGGACTTGATCATTTGGTAACTCACCCCGGCTCATATATGCCAGATATGGAACCGTCCAATCCGGCACGACGTGTAAAGCGGCGACCAGCTGCGCCTCTGGATCAGGAATAGCCAGATCCTCTTCTGTTGGCAATTTAACAGACGGTTTACGCTGAGATCCAAGTCGGCTTAAAGCGTCTGCTGCTTCTTTTTTGCGCTGATCAATACGCTGAACCTGGTAACCTTTGAAGTGACCCGCCACAATATCTACCTCACGCCTGTAAGCCGCCATGAGTGGATCCTTAGAATCCCAAGTACCAGAAACTTGCTGAGCCACCAGATCAGAATCTCCGAAACAACGAACTCGAGTTAAGTTCATCTCTTTAGCCACACGGAGACCATGAAGTAGAGCTTCATACTCAGCTGCATTGTTAGTACAAGGAAACATCAAGCGGAGGACATAGCAAATTTTATCACCTCGGGGGGAGGTAAGGACAACTCCAGCCCCCGAGCCTTCCAACTGCCTTGATCCATCGAAATGAATAGTCCAGTACGTATTATCCGGCTTTTCTTCCGGCGCTTGTAACTCGGTCCAGTCATTGATAAAGTCCACAAGAGCCTGAGACTTGATGGCTGTGCGAGGCACATACTTCAAACCATGTGGACCAAGCTCAATTGCCCACTTTGCAACCCGGCCAGTTGCTTCTCTATTTTGGATGATATCTCCCAAGGGAGCAGAACTAACCACTGTGATGGGGTGACCTTGAAAATATTGCTTGAGTTCTCGACTGGCCATAAAAACCCCATACACCAACTTTTGCTAATGCGGATAGCGTTGCTTTGACTCGATCAGAACTTCACTGATGTAGTATACCGGCCGTTGAACCGGATATTCCTTCCCAGCCTCTTTACGCTCTACAACAATAGCCACACTGACCACTCGGGCATTAGCAGCCACATATAATAGTAAAGGCTCATGATCAACTGGGGCTGCAAGAACTGGCGGTTCAACCAACTGTCATTTTAACTCCTCAAAGGCCGCATTGGCCGCTTCACTCCAAACGAAATGATCCGTCTTCTTCAGCATCTGGTACAAGGGGATGGCCTTCTCACCCAGACGACTGATAAACCGGCTGAGGGCTGCAATCCGGCCTGCGACACGCTGAACATCATTGATACATGTCGGTTTAGCCAAGGATGTGATTGCCTTGATCTTTTCCGGCTTAGCCTCGATGCCCCTGTTAGACACAAGAAAACCGAGCAGCTTGCCTGCCAGACCACCAAAAACGCACTTATCCGGGTTAAGCATCATCTTATAAACCCGGAGGTTGTCAAATGTCTCCTTGAGATCAGCTATCAATGTCTCCTTTTCCCTATACTTCACCACAATGTCATCCACATAGGCATGAACATTACGCCCAATCTGCGTGTGAAGACAATTTTGCACACAACGCTGATAAGTTTCCTAAGCACCCTTGAGCCCAAAGGGCATAGAAACATAGCAGAAGGCTCCAAAGGGAGTGATGAAGGTTGTCTTCTCCTAGTCCTTAACTGCCATTTTGATCTGATGGTACCCTGAGTAAGCATCCAAAAAACTCAGGCGCTAACAACCCGACGTCGCATCAATGATCTGATCAATACGCGGGAGAGCAAAAGGATCGGCCGGGCAAGCCTTATTTAAGTCCGTGTAGTCCACACACATACGCCAAGTCCCATTTTTCTTAAGAACCAGCACCGGATTAGCCAACCATTCAGGATGAAACACTTCAACGATAAACCCAGCAGCCAACAGCCGGGCTACCTCCTCCCCAATTGCCTTGCATCTCTCTTCATTAAAGCAACAAAGAAATTGCTTGACCGGTTTAAACTTCGGATCAATATTAAGAGTGTGCTCAGCGAGTTCCCTCAGTACACCTGGCATGTCAGAAGGCTTCCATGCAAAGATGTCCCGGTTCTCACGGATGAACTCGATGAGCGGGCTTTCCTATTTTGGATCCAGATTGGTGCTGATGCTGAACTGCTTGGATGAATCACCAGGTACAATGTCAACAAGCTTCGTCTCGTCAGCCGGTTTGAAGTGTAGGGTTGGGTCATGCTCAGTGGTGGGCTTCCTCGGAGGGGTCATATCTGCCGGATCAACATTCTCCTTGTAAAACTTTAACTCCTCTGTAGCACAAACCGACTCAGCATAAGCCGCATCACTCCCTTCGCAATCCAAAGCGATTTTCGGAATTCCATGAACCGTGATGGTTCCTTTGTGACCCGGCATCTTGAGCTTCAAGTAAATATAACAAGGTCTGGCCATGAATTTTGCATAAGCCGGTCGCCCAAACAGTGTGTGATACGGGCTCTGGATTCTCACCACCTCAAAAGTCAATGTCTCAGACCGGGAATCATGCTCATCCCCAAACACAACTTCCAAGGCAATCTTGCCCACTGGATATGCCGACTTTCCTGGTATCACACCATGGAAAACAGTATTGGACGGTTTAATATTCTTATCTATCAACCCCATACGACGGAATGTCTCATAATACAGAATATTAATACTGCTTCCTCCATCAATGAGTACTTTGGTGAACTTGTAACCTCCCACCTGAGGTGCCGCCATCAGAGCTAGCTGACCCGGATTGTCAACCCGGGGCGGATGATCCTCCCTACTCCACACGATAGGTTGTTCCGACCATCGCAGATAGCGTGGAACTGCCGATTCAACCGCATTGACTGCCCTCTTATGCAGCTTCAGATCACGCTTGCATAGACTAGTGGTGAATACATGATATTGTCCACCATTCAGCTGCTTCGGGTGACTCTGGTAACCCGGCTGCTGCTGATTCCCTTGACCACTCTGTTGGTTATTACCACCTTGGTTGTTCTGGTTACTATGATTATTCTGAATCCCAGAGCTTGAACCGCCGCCACCATGAAAACCTGGACCTGAACCGCCCAACGGGCCCTGATCATACCGGAAGAGATTAGAATTTTTGAACTCCTTCATGATGTTGCAATCCTTCCAGAGATGTGTTGCAGGGACTTCTTTGGTTCCATGCTTTGGACAGGGCTGATTCAACAAGCGCTCCAGATTCATCGTCCCACCATGCTAGGGAGGTTTACCCCTACGATGCTGCACATTAGCATTAGCCACAAAATCTGAATCCGCCTTACGCTTACCATTATTCCCATGGCCTCCCTGGTTGTGCTGCTGTCCCTTCGCACCACCATTCCTCTTTCCCTTCTCTGGTTTCTCATTATCAGAATCGAGATCCTTGGTATTATCAAAATCGGCGTATTTTACCAAGGCTGCCATGAGGGTTCCCAGGTCGTTGCAGTGGCGCTTGAGCCGTCCCAACTTCTCCTTCAGTGACTTAAACCGGCAATTACGCTCCAGCGTGATAATTTCTTCGCCAGCGTTAATTCGGTCGGACGAGTGCAAAACTTCTGAGACCCGGCGCACCCAATGAGTTGTGGACTCGTTCTCACCCTGAACACAAGCATCCAGATCTATAATGGACATGGGCTGTTTGCATGTGTCTTTAAAATTGGCTATAAACCGGGCCTTCAATTGATCCCATGACTCGATGGAATTAGCTGGTAGATTTTTCAACCACGTGCGGGCTGGTCCTTCCAACATCATTGTGAAGAACTTTGCACAAGCTGCTTCATCCACATCCAGCATCTACATTGCCATCTCATAAGTCTTGACCCACGCCTCAGGTGGCTGATCCGCCGTATAGTTAGGAACCTTGCACGGTCCCTTGAAATCCTTGGGCAGACGCACGTTACGGAGAGCCGGAATAAGGCACGGTACTCCCCAGGAACTAAAAGCAAGCCCGGTGCCTCTGTCAACCGACACTGTTGGCTCAACCGGGGCAGGTTGATAACGATCCAAAGTGCCATCCCTTCGAGCCCTGCCATGGTCCACTACCTCTTGAGCATTGTGACGCCGCGCGCTGCTAGACACCTCTGGTTCGTCCATCCGCCTGCTATAACTTGGGCTCGGACGGGGGGTTGAATGGATTCTATCCAGGCTATATGAATAAGCCTTTTGCTGCACTACGGCGGTTTGAAGAAGATCTCTCGCCCGCCGTGTCTCAACTGCCTCTATTGAATCTTCTTCCATTGGAATGGCTGCCAAGCGTGAAGCCGCAGCAATCATGTTATCCAGGCGGCTCGAAAAATGACCCGGTGGTGTAGGCACATACTGCGGCGGGTTAACTGTCCGTCGGGGTAGCTCCGTTGCCCGTGGCTGATCCGGGGCGATCCTCGGCGCTTCGGCTCGGTCTACGGCTTCCGAATTGCTCGGCCCAGTGCCTGGGGTCTGAAAGAGATTTACCCCTTCGTAAACCGGCGGCAGGCGTGACCGATACTTCCTTCGTAACACCTCCTCTGACGCGGTCCGGTCCAGCATGAGCCGGTAATTCTGTGCTTGTATCTGCTGTGCTTGAGCATTCAAAGCGGCCTGTTCCTCAACCATCCTATTATCCTCCGCCACCAGGTCTGCCTTAGCCTGTATAATCTGCTCCTTCAGCCTCGCAACTTCCGCATTGTGCTGATCATGCATATCCGGGGTGACCGTCGCGGTTAACAAGGTCGCCCAAGCGTCCATTAAACCGGAGTGAACCTGCGCCGGCCGGCGCGCCGAGGTACCTGCCGCGGCTGCAAATCCGCTAGTCATTGCTGCGTTCGATGAAGACTGTAACACAAGTTGCGTGCCGGCTGTTGGGGAACGCAGCAGAAATTCAAAATTTTCCTACGTGTCACCAAGATCTATCTATGAAGAAACCAGCAACGAGGGGAAGGAGAGTGCATCTACATACCCTTGTAGATCGCTAAGCGGAAGCATTCATGAGAACGGGGTTGAAGGAGTCGTACTCGTCGTGATCCAAATCACCGGAGATCCTAGTGCCGAACGGACGGCACCTCCTCGTTCAACACACGTACATCCCGGTGAAGTCTCCCACGCCTTGATCCAGCAAGGAGAGAGGGAGAGGTTGAGGAAGACTCCATCCAGCAGCAGCACAACGGCATGGTGGTGATGGAGGAGCGTGGCAATCCTGCAGGGCTTCGCCAAGCACCTGTGGGAGAGGATGAGGAGGAGAGGCAGGGCTGCACCAATAGAGGGAGAAGTTCTCATGTGTTGGGCAGCTCCAAAACCCCCACTATTTATAGGAGGAGGGGAGGGGGCTGCGCCCCCTCTAGGGTTCCCTCCCCAAGGGTGGCGGCAGCCCCCAGATGGCATCTGGTGCGGCCAGAAGGGGGAGAGGGGGGATGCGCACCTAGGGTGGGCCTTAGGGCCCATCTGCCCTAGGGTTTGCCCCCTTCCCAACTTCCCTTGCGCCTTGGGCCCTGTGGGGGGGGCGCACCAGCCCACCTGGGGCTGGTCCCCTCCCACACTTGGCCCATGCTGCCCTCCAAGGTTGGTGGCCCCACTTGGTGGACCCCCGGGACCCTCCCGGTGGTCCCGGTACGTTACCGGAAAAACCCGAAACTTTTCCGGTGACCAAAACAGGACTTCCCATATATAAATCTTTACCTCCGGACCATTCCGGAACTCCTCGTGACGTTCGGGATCTCATCCGGGACTCCGAACAACATTCGGTAACTACATACAAACTTCCTTTATAACCCTAGCATCATCGAACCTTAAGTGTGTAGACCCTACGGGTTCGGGAGACATGTAGACATGACCGAGACGTTCTCCGGTCAATAACCAACAGCGGGATCTGGATACCCATGTTGGCTCCCACATGTTCCACGATGATCTCATCGGATGAACCAAGATGTCAAGGACTCAATCGATCCCGTATTCAATTCCCTTTGTCTAGCGGTATTGTACTTGCCCGAGATTCGATCGTCGGTATACCGATACCTTGTTCAATCTCGTTACCGGCAAGTCCCTTTACTCGTTCCATAACACATCATCCCGTGATCAACCCCTTGGTCACATTGTGAACATTATGATGATGTCCAACCGAGTGGGCCCAGAGATACCTCTCCGCTTATACGGAGTGACAAATCCCAGTCTCGATTTGTGCCAACCCAACAGACACTTTCGGAGATACCTGTAGTGCACCTTTATAGCCACCTAGTTACGTTGTGACGTTTGGTACACCCAAAGCACTCATACGGTATCCGGGAGTTGCATAATCTCATGGTCTAAGGAAAGGATACTTGACATTAGAAAAGCTTTAGCATACGAACTACACGATCTCTATGCTAGGCTTAGGATTGGGTCTTGTCCATCACATCATTCTCCTAATGATGTGATCCCGTTATCAACGACATCTAATGTCCATAGCCAGGAAACCATGACTATCTGTTGATCACAACGAGCTAGTCAACTAGAGGCTCACTAGGGACATATTGTGGTCTATGTATTCACACGTGTATTATGATTTCTGGATAATACAGTTATAGCATGAATAAAAGACTATTATCATGAACAAAGAAATATAATAATAACACTTTTATTATTGCCTCTAGGGCATATTTCCAACAGTCTCCCACTTGCACTAGAGTCAATAATCTAGTTCACATCACCATCTGATTAACACTGACAGGTCACATCACCATGTGACCAACATCCAAAGAGTTAACTAGTGTTACTAAACTAGTTCACCTCATCATGTGATTAAGACTCAATGAGTTCTGGGGTTTGATCATGTTCTGCTTGTGAGAGAGGTTTTAGTCAACGGATCTGTAACATTCAGATCCGTGTGTACTTCGCAAATCTCTAGGTCATATTGTAAATGCTGCTTCCACACTCCACTTGGAGTTATTCCAAATGGTTGTTCCACTATATGTATCCAGTTTGCTACTCAGAGTCATTCGGATAGGTGTTAAAGCTTGCATCGACGTAACCCTTTACGTCGAACTCTTTATCATCTCCATAATCGAGAAACATATCCTTATTCCTCTAACGATAACTTTGACCGCTATCTAGTGATCCATTCCTGGATCATTCTTGTACCCCTTGACTGACTCACGGCAAGGCACACTTCCGGTGCGGTACACAGCATAGCATACTATAGAGCCTATGTCTGAAACATAGGGGACGACCTTCGTCATTTCTCTCTTTTCTGCCGTGGTCGAGCTTTAAGTCTTAACTTCGTACCTTACAACTCAGGCAAGAACTTCTTCTTTGACTGATCCATCTTGAACACCTTCAAGATCATGTCAAGGTATGTGCTCATTTGAAAGTATTATTAAGCATTTTGATCTATCCTTATATATCTTGATGCTCAATGTTCAAGTAGCTTAATCCAGGTTTTCTATTGAAAAACACCTTTCAAATAACCCTATATGCTTTCTAGAAAATCATTTCTGATCATCAACATGTCAACAACATATACTCATCAGAAATTCTATAGTGCTCCCACTCATTTCTTTGGAAATACAAGTTTCTCATAAACTTTGTATAAACCCAAAATCTTTGATCATCTTATCAAAGTGCCATTCCAACTCCAAGATGCTTACTCCAGTCCATGGAAGGATCGCTAGAGCTAGCATACCTTTTAGCATCCTTAGGATCGACACAACCTTTCTGATTGTATTACATACAACCTTTCCTTATAACTGGTAAGGAAACTCGTTTTGACATCCATCTGCCTGATTTCATAAATGCAGCTTGTGCTAACGTGATTCCGACGGACTTTAAGCATCGCTACGGATGAGAAAATCTCATCATAGTCAACTCCTTGAACTTGTGAAAAACTCTTCGCCACAAGTCGAGCTTCATGGACGGTGACATTACCGTCCACGTTCGTCTTCTTCTTAAAGATCCATTTATCTCAATGGCTTGCCGATCATCGGGCAAGTACACCAAAGTCCATGCTTTGTTCTGATACATGGATCCTATCTCGGATTTCATGGTTTCTAACCATTTGTCGGAATATGGGCCCACCATCGCTTCTCCATAGCTCGTAGGTTCATTGTTGTCTAGCAACTTGACCTTCAAGACAGGATCACCGTACCACTCTGAAGTAGTACGCATCCTTGTCACCCTACGAGGTACGGTAGTGACTTGATCCGAAGTTTCATGATCACTATCATAACCTTCTACTTCAATTGGTGTAGGTGCCATAGGAACAACTTCCTGTGCCTTGCTACACACTAGTTGAAGTGACGGTTCAATAACCTCATCAAGTCTCCACCATCCTCCCACTCAACTTTCCGAGACAAACTTTTCCTCGAGAAAGGACCCGATTCAAGAAACAATCCCTATTGCTTTCGGATTTGAAATAGGAGGTATACCCAACTATTTTGGGTGTCCTATGAAGATGCATTTTATCCGCTTTGGGTTCGAGCTTATCAACCTGAAACTTTTTCACATAAGCGTCGCAGCCCCAAACTTTTAAGAAACGACAATTTAGGTTTCTCCAAACGGTGTCGTCTCAACGGAATTACGTGGTACCCTGTTAAAGTGAGTGTGGTTGTCTCTAATGCCTAACCCATGAACGATAGTGGTAATTCAATAAGAGACATCATGGTACGCACCATATCCAATAGGGTGCAACTATGATGTTCGGACACACCATCACACTATGGTGTTCCAGGCGGTATTAATTGTGAAACAATTTCCACAATGTCTTAATTGCGTGCCAAAGCTCGTAACTCAGATATTCATCTCTATGATCATATCATAGACATTCTATCCTCTTGTCACAAAGATCTTAAACTTCACTCTGAAATTACCTGAACCATTCAATAATTCAGACTTGTGTTTCATCAAGTAAACATACTCAACATCTACTCGAATCACCTGTGAAGTAAGAACATAACGACATTCACTTCATGCCTCAGCACTCATTGGACTGCACACATCAAAATGTGTTACTTCCAACAAGTTGCTATCTAGTTCCATCTTACTGAAACCGAGGCTTTTAGTCATCTTGCCCATGTGGTATAATTTGCATATCTCAAGTGATCCAAAATCAAGTGAGTCCAAACGATCCATCTGCATGGATTTTCTTCATGCGTATATACCAATAGACATGGTTCGCATGTCTCAAACTTTTCAAAAACGAGTGAGTCTAAAGATCCATCAACATGGAGCTTCTTCATGCGTTTTATACCAATATGACTTACATGGCAGTGCCATAAGTAAGTGGTACTATCATTACTATCTTATATCTTTTGGCATAAAAATGTGTATCACTACGATCGAGATTCAATAAACCATTCCTTTAGGTGCAAGACCATTGAAGGTATTATTCAAATAAATAGAGTAACCATTATTCTCCTTAAATGAATAACCGTATTGCAATAGACATAATCCAATCATGTCTATGCTCAACGCAAACACCAAATGACAATTATTCAGGTTTAATACTAATCTTGATGGTAGAGGGAGCGTGCGATGTTTGATCACATCAAACTTGGAAACACTTCCAACACATATCGTCAGCTCACCTTTAGCTAGTCTCCGTTTATTCCGTAGCTTTTATTTCGAGTTACTAACACTTAGCAACCGAACCGGTATCTAATACCCTGGTGCTACTAGGAGTACTAGTAAAGTACACATTAACATAATGTATATCCAATATACTTCTATCGACCTTGCCAGCCTTCTCATCTACCAAGTATCTAGGGTAATTCTGCTCTAGTGACTATTCCCCTTATCACAGAAGCACTTAGTCTCGGGTTTGGATTCAACCTTGGGTTTCTTCACTAGAGCAGCAGCTGATTTGCCGTTTCATGAAGTATCCCTTCTTGCCCTTGCCCTTCTTGAAACTAGTGGTTCCACCAACCATCAACAATTGATGCTCCTTCTTGATTTCTACTTTCGTGGTGTCAAACATCGCGAATACCTCAAGGATCATCATATCTATCCCTGATATGTTATAGTTCATCACGAAGCTCTAGCAGCTTGGTGGCAATGACTTTGGAGAAACATCACTATCTCATCTAGAAGATCAACTCCCACTCGATTCAAGTGATTGTTGCACTCAGACAATCTGAGCACAAACTCAACGATTGAGCTTTTCTCCCTTAGTTTGCAGGTTAAGAAAATCATCGGAGGTCTTATACCTCTTGACGTGGGCACGAGCCTGAAATCCTAATTTCAGCCCTCGAAACATCTCATATGTTCCGCGATGTTTCGAAAAACGTCTTTGGTGCCTCTACTTAAACCATTTAACTGAACTATCACGTAGTTATCAAAACGTGTATGTCCGATGTTCGCAACATCGACAAACGACGTTTGGGGTTCAGCACACTGAGCGGTGCATTAAGGACATAAGCTTTCTACTGATCGCATAATTGCTACTGTCAACTTTCAACTATATTTTCTCTAGGAACATATCTAAAAAGTGGAACTAAAGCGCGAGCTTACGACATAATTTGCAAAGATCTTTTGACTATGTTCAGGATAATTAAGTTTATCTTATGAACTCCCACTCAGATAGACATCCCTCTGGTCATCTAAGTGATTACATGATCCGAGTCAACTAGGCCGTGTCCGATCATCATGTGAGACGGACTAGTCATCATCGGTGAACATCTTCATGTTGATCGTATCTACTATACGACTCATGCTCGACCTTTCGGTCTCCGTGTTCCGAGGCCATGTCTGTACATGCTAGGCTCGTCAAGTTAACCCTAAGTGTATTGCATGTGTAAATCTATCTTACACCCGTTGTATGTGAACGTAAGGATCTATCACACCCGATCATCACGTGGTGCTTCAAAACGACGAACTGTAGCAACGGTGCACAGTTAGGGGAGAACACTTCTTGAAATTGGTGTAAGGGATCATCTTATTTACTACCGTCGTTCTAAGTAAACAAGATGCATAAACATGATAAACATCACATGCAATCAAATAGTGACATGATATGGCCAATATCATTTTGCTCCTTTTGATCTCCATCTTCGGGGCTCCATGATCATCATCGTCACCGGCATGACACCATGATCTCCATCATCGTGTCTTCATGAAGTTGTCACGCCAACGACTACTTCTACTTCTATGGCTAACGCATTTAGCAATAAAGTAAAGTAATTTACATGGCGTTATTCAATGACACGCAGGTCATACAAAAATAAAGACAACTCCTATGGCTCCTGCCGGTTGTCATACTCATCGACATGCAAGTCGTGAATCCTATTGCAATAACATGATCAATCTCATACATCACATATATTCATCACATTCTTCTTGGCCATATCACATCACATAGCATACCCCGCAAAAACAAGTTAGACGTCCTCTAATTGTTGTTTGCATGTTTTACGTGGCTGCTATGGGTTTCTAGCAAGAACGTTTCTTACCTACGCAAAACCACAACGTGATATGCCAATTGCTATTTACCCTTCATAAGGACCCTTTTCATCGAATCCGTTCCGACTAAAGTGGGAGAGACTGGCACCCGCTAGCCACCTTATGCACCAAGTGCATGTCAGTCGGTGGAACCTGTCTCACGTAAGAGTACGTGTAAGGTCGGTCCGGGCCGCTTCATCCCACAATACCGTCGATGTGTTGGGCAGCCCCAAAACCCCCACTATTTATAGGAGGAGGGGAGGGGGCTGCGCGCCCTCTAGGGTTCCCTCCCCAAGGGTGGCGGCAGCCCCCAGATGGCATCTGGTGCGGCCAGAAGGGGGAGTGGGGGGATGCGCACCTAGGGTGGGCCTTAGGGCCCATCTGCCCTTGGGTTTGACCCCTTCCCAACTTCCCTTGCGCCTTGGGCCCTGTGGGGGGGCGCACCGGCCCACCTGGGGCTGGTCCCCTCCTAAACTTGGCCCATGCTGCCCTCCAAGGTTGGTGGCCCCACTTGGTGGACCCCCGGGACCCTCCCGGTGGTCCCGGTACATTACCGGAAAAACCCGAAACTTTTCCGGTGACCAAAACAGGACTTCCCATATATAAATCTTTACCTCCGGACCATTCCGGAACTCCTAGTGACGTCCGGGATCTCATCCGGGACTCCGAACAACATTCGGTAACCACATACAAACTTCCTTTATAACCCTAGCGTCATCGAACCTTAAGTGTGTAGACCCTACGAGTTCGGGAGACATGTAGACATGACCGAGACGTTCTCTGGTCAATAACCAACAGCGGGATCTGGATACCCATGTTGGCTCCCACATGTTCCACGATGATCTCATCGAATGAACCACGATGTCAAGGACTCAATCGATCCCGTATTCAATTCCCTTTGTCTAGCGGTATTGTACTTGCCCGAGATTCGATCATCGGTATACCGATACCTTGTTCAATCTCGTTACCGGCAAGTCTCTTTACTCGTTCCGTAACACATCATCCCGTGATCAACCCCTTGGTCACATTGTGCACATTATGATGATGTCCTACCGAGTGGGCCCAGAGATACCTCTCCGCTTACACGGAGTGACAAATCCCAGTCTCGATTCGTGCCAACCCAACAGACACTTTCGGAGATACCTGTAGCGCACCTTTATAGCCACCTAGTTACGTTGTGACATTTGTTACACCCAAAGCACTCCTACGGTATCCGGGAGTTGCACAATCTCATGGTCTAAGGAAAGGATACTTGACATTAGAAAAGCTTTAGCATACGAACTACACGATCTCTATGCTAGGCTTAGGATTGGGTCTTGTCCATCACATCATTCTCCTAATGATGTGATCCCGTTATCAACGACATCCAATGTCCATAGCCAGGAAACGATGACTATATGTTGATCACAACGAGCTAGTCAACTAGAGGCTCACTAGGGACATATTGTGGTCTATGTATTCACACGTGTATTATGATTTCCGGATAATACAGTTATAGCATGAATAAAAGACTATTATCATGAACAAAGAAATATGATAATAACACTTTTATTATTGCCTCTAGGGCATATTTCCAACACCGGCCATGTAAATAGCAACCCGGCTCGGCGCTTCAGGGAGGTCCAGAATACTGTTGCCATCAGAATATCCTTCGGGCATACCGTCATGAATCTGGTACAAGGACTCGGTTTCGCTAGTGGATGACTCGCTGTCGGAATATACCGCCGTGTCGCCCTCAGACACCGGTTCAGATCCGATCCCATGGACACATCCTACGAACGCACGCTTCACAGCGGGCGTAACCCGGGCTGGACTCGCACGCTGAGCCGTCTCGACGAGGTCGGTGTAGATGTCCAGCTGAGGGCCTGGTTCGCCGATCTTGCCAATGAAGACATGAATTCCGCAGAAGGGGACCCGGTACCCATACTCGATTGAGCCGGCCTCGGGGCCCCATCCTTTGTCGTCGATGTAAAGCTTGCCGCGACGACTTTTGGTCATCCGGCCGATCACGTACCCCTTAAGTCCTTCAGAGCAGCCCTTCAAGAACTCGACCCCATCATGCGATAGCCCCACGGTGGGCGCCAACTGTCGTGGAATTATCACGTCAGATGTCCTCGTGAAAGGAATTAGTCGTGGAGCCATCGCAACGGGTTAGCTTGAAGGGGTTAAACCGGACAAGGGACACGGGAGTTATACTAGTTCGGCCCCTTCGATGAAGGTCAAAGCCTACGTCTAGTTTGTGATGGGATTGATTGGGTTTTGATGATCAGGGAGCGGAATACGCTGGCCTGAGTCTCGAGTTGTTGTCTGTTGTCCCTGAACCGCCGCCGGGTCGCCCCTTTATATACACAGGTCGACGCCCGGCCGGTTTACAGAGCCCGAGGCCGACTCATACAAAGTGTCCGGCTCGGTCTCTCCTTTCCTAACTTATACTACAAGTTTACATAGTCATGGCGGTTTACCACTATGGGCCCTAATCCGCCTTTGGGCTTCGGGCTTCTATGCTTCTTTTAATAAAGTGCCATCCTTCGGGTCTTCATGGGCTTCAACATAGTCAAGGGTGAACTGGACCCTCCAGGCCAGTTTATACCCAGTAGCTATATCCTCCACATAGTTCGAAGGTTCACCGTTGTCTATCAACAGGATTTCCAGGACAGGGTTGCCATACCACTCTGGTGTGGAACGTGTCCTCGTGGACCTATGAAGTTCAGTAGCAACTTGATCCGAAGTACCTTGATCATCATCATTAATTTCCTCTCTAGTCGGTGTAGGCACCACAGGAACATTTTCCTGAGCTGCACTACTTTCCGGTTCAAGAGGTAATACTTCATCGAGTTCTACTTTCCTCCCACTTACTCCTTTCGAGAGAAACTCTTTTTCCATAAAGGTTCCGTTCTTGGCAACAAAGATCTTGCCTTCGGATCTAAGGTAGAAGGTATACCCAATGGTTTCCTTAGGGTATCCTATGAAGCCGCATTTTTCCGACTTGGGTTTGAGCTTTTCAGGTTGATGTTTCTTGACATAAGCATCGCATCCCCAAACTTTTAGAAACGACAGCTTAGGTTTCTTCCCTAACCATAATTCATACGGTGTCGTTTCAACGGATTTAGACGGTGTGCTATTTAAACTGAATGTAGCTGTCTCTAGAGCGTATCCCCAAAATGATAGGGGTAAATCGGTAAGAGACATCATAGATCACACCATATCTAATAGAGTGCGATTACGATGTTCGGACACACCATTATGCTGATGTGTTCCAGGCGTCGTTAGTTGTGAAACGATTCCACATTTCCTTAAGTGCGTACCAAATTCGTGACTTAAATATTCTCCTCCACGATCCGATCGTAAGAATTTTATCTTTCGGTCACGTTGATTCTTTACTTCATTCTGAAATTCCTTGAACTTTTCAAAGGTCTCAGACTTGTGTTTCATCAAGTAGACATACCCATATCTACTTAAGTCATCAATGAGAGTGAGAACATAATGATATCCTCCGCGAGCCTCAACGCTCATTGGACCACACACATCAGTATGTATGATTACCAATAAGTTGGTTGCTCACTCCATTGTTCCGGAGAACAGAGTCTTGGTCATTTTGCCCATGAGGCATGGTTCGCATGTGTCAAATGATTCATAATCGAGAGACTCTAAAAGTCCATCAGCATGGAGCTTCTTCATGCGCTTGACACCAACATGACCAAGGCGGCAGTGCCACAAGTATGTGGGACTATCGTTATCAACTTTACATCTTTTGGTATTCACACTATGAATATGTGTAACATTACGTTCGAGATTCATTAAGAATGAACCATTGACCATCGGGGCATGACCATAAAACATATCTCTCATATAAATAGAACAACCATTATTCTCGGATTTAAATGAGTAGCCATCTTGTATTAAACGAGATCCAGATACAATGTTCATGCTCAAACTTGGCACTAAATAACAATTATTGAGGTTCATAACTAATCCCGTGGGTAAATGTAGAGGTAGCGTGCCGACGGCGATCACATCGACCTTGGAACCATTCCCGACGCGCATCGTCACCTCGTCCTTCGCCAGTCTCCGCTTATTTCGCAGCTCCTGCTGTGAGTTACAAATGTGAGCAACGGCACCGGTATCAAATACCCAGGAGTTACTACGAGTACTGGTAAGGTAGACATCAATTACATGTATATCACATATACCTTTAGTGTTGCCGGCCTTCTTGTCCGCTATGTATTTGGGGCAGTTCCGCTTCAAGTGACCCTTCCCTTTGCAATAAAAGCACTCGGTGTCAGGCTTGGGTCCATTCTTTGACTTCTTCCCAGCAACTGGCTTACCGGGCGCGGCAACATCTTTGCCGTCCTTCTTGAAGTTCTTCTTACCCTTGCCCTTCTTGAACTTAGTGGTCTTATTGACCATCAACACTTGGTGTTCTTTCTTGATTTCAACCTCTGCTGACTTCAGCATTGAAAATACTTCAGGAATGGTCTTCACCATCCCCTGCATATTGTAGTTCATCACAAAGCTCTTGTAGCTCGGTGGGAGCGACTGAAGGATTTTGTCAATGACCGCCTCGTCCGGGAGGTTAATGTCCAGCTGGGACAGGCGGTTGTGCAACCCAGACATTTTGAGTATGTGCTCACTGACAGAATTGTTTTCCTCCATCTTACAACTATAGAACTTGTCGGAGACTTCATATATCTCAACCCGGGCATGAGCTTGAAAAACCATTTTCAGCACCTCGAACATCTCATATGCTCTGTGTTGCTCAAAACGCTTTTGGAGCCCCGGTTCTAAGCTATAAAGCATGCCGCACTGAACGAGGGAGTAATCATCGGCACATGACTGCCAAGCGTTCATTACGTCTTGGTTCTCTGGGATGGGTGCTTCACCTAGCGGTCCTTCTAGGACATATGCTTTCTTGGCTGCTATGAGGATGATCCTCAGGTTCCGGACCCAGTCCAAATAGTTGCTGCCATCATCTTTCAGCTTGGTTTTCTCTAGGAACGCGTTGAAGTTCATGTTGACATGAGCGTTGGCCATTTGATCTACAAGACATATTTTGCAAAGATTTTAGACTAAGTTCATGATAATTAAGTTCATCTAATCAAATTATTTAATGAACTCCCACTCAGATTTGACATCCCTCTAGTCATCTAAGTGTCACACGATCCGAGTCGACTAGGCCGTGTGCGATCATCACGTGAGACGGACTAGTCATCATCGGTAAACATCTCCATGTTGATCATATCTTCCATAAGACTCATGTTCGACCTTTCGGTCTCTTGTGTTCCGAGGCCATGTCTGTACATGCTAGGCTCCTCAAGTTAACCCTAAGTGTTTTGCATGTGTAAAACTGTCTTACACCCGTTGTATGTGAACATAAGGATCTATCACACCCGATCATCACGTGGTGCTTCGAAACGACGAACTTTAGCAATGGTGCACAGTTAGGGGGAACACTTTCTTGAAATTAATATAAGGGATCATCTTATTTACTACCGCCGTTCTAAGTAAACAAGATGCATAAAACATAATAAACATCACATGCAATTATATAAAGTAGTGACATGATATGGCCAATATCATATAGCTCCTTCGATCTCCATCTTCAGGGCTCCATGATCATCTTCGTCACCGACATGACACCATGATCTCCATCATCGTGCCTCCATGAAGTTGCTCGCCAACTATTACTTCTACTACTATAGCTAATGGTTTAGCAATAAAGTAAAGTAATTACATGGCGTTAAATCATTGACACGCAGGTCATACAATAATTAAGACAACTCCTATGGCTCCTGCCGGTTGTCATACTCATTGACATGCAAGTCGTGATTCCTATTACAAGAACATGATCTCATACATCACAATATATCATTCATCATTCATCACAACTTCTGGCCATATCACATCGCATGACAATTGCTGCAAAAAAAAGTTAGACGTCCTCTAATTGTTGTTGCATCTTTTACGTGGCTGCAATTGGGTTCTAGAAAGAACGTTTTCTTACCTACGAATAACCACAACATGATTTTGTCAACTTCTATTTACCATTCATAAGGACCCTTTTCATCGAATCCGCTCCAACTAAAGTAGGAGAGACAGACACCCGCTAGCCACCTTATGCAACTAGTGCATGTCAGTCGGTGGAACCTGTCTCACGTAAGCGTACGTGTAAGGTTGGTCCAGGCCGCTTCATCCCACAATACCTCTGAAGAAAGAAAAGACTAGTAGTGGCAAGCAAGTTGACAAGATCTACGCCCACAACAGATTTGTGTTCTACTCGTGCAATAGAGAACTACGCATAAACCTAGCTCTGATACCACTATTGGGGAACGTTGCATAAAATAAAAAATTTCCTACGTTCACCAAGATCCATCTATGAGTTCATCTAGCAAAGAGAGAGAGATATGCATCTACATAACCTTGTAGATCGCGTGCGGAAGCGTTCGAGAGAACGGGGTTGAGGTAGTCATTCTCATCGTGATCCTATCACCGGAGATCCTAGCGCCGAACGGACGGCACCTCCGCGTTCAACACACGTACGGTCAGCGTGACGTCTCCTCCGTCTTGATCCAGCAAGGGGGGAGGAGAGGTTGATGATGATCCAGCAGCACGACGGCGTTGTGGTGGATGCAGCAGGGTTCCGGTAGGGCTCGCCAAGCAACTACGGGAGGAGGATGAGGTGTACCAGGGGGAGGGAGGCGCCAAGACTTAGGTGCAGCTGCCCTCCCTCCCCCTCCTTTATATAGGCCCCCTGGGGGACGCCGGCCCTGGAGATTAGATCTCCAAGGGGGGGCGGCGGCCAGGGGGTGGAGTGCCCCCCAACGCAAGTGGTGCGCCCCCCACCCTAGGGTTTCCAACCCTAGGCGCAGGGGGGCTCAAGGGGTGGCGCACCAGCCCACTAGGGGCTGGTTCCCCTCCCACTTCAGCCCACGGGGCCCTCCGGGATAGGTGGCCCCACCCGGTGGACCCCCAGGACCCTTCCGGTGGTCCCGGTACAATACCGGGTGACCCCGAAACTTTCTCGATGGCCGAAACAGCACTTCCTATGTACAATTCTTTACCTCCGGACCATTCCGGAACTCCTTGTGACCTCCGGGATATCATCCGGGACTCCGAACAACATTCGGTCTGATGCATACTCATATTCATACAACCCTAGCGTCACCGAACCTTAAGTGTGTAGACCCTACGGGTTCGGGAGACATGCAGACATGACCGAGACGGCTCTCTGGTCAATAACCAACAGCGGGATCTGGATACCCATGTTGGCTCCCACATACTTCTCGATGATCTCATCGGATGAACCACGATGTCGAGGATTCAAGCAACCCCGTATACTATTCCCTTTGTTAGACGGTATGTTACTTGCCCGAGATTCGATCGTCGGTATCCCAATACCTCGTTCAATCTCATTGCCGGCAAGTCACTTTACTCGTACCGTAATGCATGATCCCGTGACCAGACACTTGATCACCTTGAGCTCATTATGATGATGCACTACCGAGTGCGCCCAGTGATACCTCTCCGTTATACGGAGTGACAAATCCCAGTCTCGATCCGTGTCAACCCAACAGACACTTTCGGAGATACCTGTAGTGCACCTTTATAGTCACCACTTACGTTGTGACGTTTGGTACACCCAAAGCACTCCTACGGTATCCAGGAGTTACACGATCTCATGGTCTAAGGAAGATATACTTGACATTGGAAAAGCTCTAGCAAAATGAACTACACGATCTTGTGCTATGCTTAGGATTGGGTCTTGTCCATCACATCATTCTCCCAATGATGTGATCCCGTTATCAACGACATCCAATGTCCATAGTCAGGAAACCATGACTATCTGTTGATCAAGGAGCTAGTCAACTAGAGGCTCACTAGGGACATGTTGTGGTCTAAGTATTCACACGTGTATTACGATTTCCGGATAATACAATTATAGCATGAATAAAAGACAACTATCATGAACAAAGAAATATAATAATAATCCTTTTATTATTGCCTCTAGGGCATATTTCCAACAACATCATACGAAAAACACAACTACATATAACAGTTCCAAGTAAGAGCAAGCACCTGTGATGGTGGAGTAGGGGAGATGTGCTCATCATGTACATGTATGTTCTAGAAACAGGAACACGTGTCATATTCACAGGCATTATGTGTAAAGTAAGCAGATGCAATTCAACAAAGTTAGAAGAAATACAAGCTAGACATCATACGCAACATGCAACCACATATAATAGTGCCAAGTTAGAGCAAGCACATGTGATGGTGGAGTAGGGGAGATGTGCTCATCATCTACACAGCCACGTTGACTGTCGAGCCTTGTGTTGTCTTGCGAATCTTGTTGGGAGGATGGCAGAGTAGAATCTGTAGAGACCCACTGTTTGAGTTGCTCCAAAGGACCACCATCATCCACTGTCGGACTAATTTCCTTCAGCTATAATGATTTTGCATTGTGAAGTCAAACCGATAAGAAAAAGAAATAAAATTCTCTCTTCAGAACTCATTCATGCATGATACTGACGAACACTACTCTGATGAAAGGCAAAGTCATGATACGAGGATGGAATATGTATGAAAAAATGGACGGCTTGAAATATTCACACCTATGATGTGGTAACTAAGCAGAAGGCACTTCAACAAATTAGAAACACTGCAAGATACCATATGGAAGGTGCAATCAATATCACTCTGCCAAGTTAAAATTGTCTCGTCATAGGTGGCGTTCATCAAACTAGAAGCAATACATGCTAGAAATCATATTGAAGACGCAAACCAATATCACACTGCCAACTTAAAGGTGTACCATCATAAGTGACTGATGCAGGATACACAAGAAGAGTAGTTTCATGTAAGAACATGGTGTGATAGACAGATATAGTATGTACCAAAAACAGGAAAGCGTGTCATATTCACATGTATCATGTGTAAGCTAAGCAGATGCAGTTTACACTAGTTAGAAGCAATACGAGCTAGACACCATATACAACTTGCAACCAGATATCACACTGCCAAGTTAGAGCAAGCACCTTGGATGGTGGAGTAGGGGAGCGGAGACTTGGACCTTGTAATGCACTATCAGTACAAGGAGAATCAGTACAGATGCTCCATTTACGTTGCTGCAGAGGACCGCCATCATCGCCTTCCTTACTCTTTTCCTTCCTCTTTCTTGATTTTGCCTTGTCAAGCCAAACCCACAAGAAAAAGGAATAAAATTTCCTCTTCAGAACTAATTCATGCATGATACTGACGAACACTACTTTCATGTAAGGCAGCCACATGATAGGAGGATGGAATATGTATGAAAAACAGGACGGCGTGACATATTGACATGTATGATGTATAAAGTGTAAACTAAGCACAAGGTGCTTGAACTTGTTAGAATCGATGCAAGCTAGAAACCATATGAAGGATGAAACCAATATCACTCTGCGAAATTAAAAGGGTGCCCTAACAAATGTATTTTACCAAATTAGAAGCAATACATGGCAACAGGCTAGAAATAATATGCAATATGCAACGAATAAAGGTGACTCGTCATAAGTGATTGATGCAGCATACAGAAGAGAGGTAGTTTCATGTAAGAACAAGGTTAACACATAGAAGCAGTGTGTACCAAAAATAGGAAGGCATTCCATATTCATAGGTATAGTGTGTAAACTAAGCAGATGCAATTTACCCTAATTAGAAGCATTACAAGCTAGACACCTTATGCAACATGCAACCACATATCACACTGCGAAGTTAGAGCAAGCACCTGTGATGGTGGTGTAGGGGAAGTGTGGTCTTCAGGTACAGAGCTATGTTCAATATCTTCATTTAGGCTTGCTGTTTCTTGAGAATAATGTGGAGAGGATGAAGTTGCATTCTTTATAAGAGTATTGCGTCTCATATTAACCCACGCGCGTGACTGTCTCATCATAAGCGATAGATGCAGGATACACAAGAACAGTAGTTTGATGTAAGAACATGGTGTGATAGGCAGATGTAGTATGTACCAAAAACAGGAAGGCGTGTCATATTCACTTGTATAATGTGTAAGCTAAGGAGATGCAATTTAACAAATTAGGAGCATTGATGAGGGATACACAAGAAAAGTAGTTTGATGTAAGAACATGGTTAATAGAAAGACGTAGTATGTACCAAAAACAGGAAGGCATGTCATATTCATAGGTATAATTTGTTAACTAAGCAGATGCAATTTACCCTAATTAGAAGCATTACAAGGTAGACACCATATGCAACATGCAATCACATATCACACTACCAAGTAAGAGCAAGCACCTGCGATGTTGGTGTGGGGGAATTGCGGTGATCAACTAGAGAGCTACGTTGACTATCTTCATTTAGCCTTGCTGTTTCTTGAGAATCTTGTGGGGATGATGACACTGCACTCTTTAAACGAGTAGGGCGTCTCACTGAGCTAGGTAGACACCATATCCGTGTGACTGTCTCATCATAAGTGATTGGCGACGGATACAAAAGAGCATTAGTTCGATGTATGAACATGGTTAATAGACATATGTAGTATGTATCAAAAACAGGAAGGCATGTCATTATGAAAGGTATAATGTGTAAAGTAAGCAGATGCAATTTAACCAAATTAGAAGCAATACAAGCTACACACCATATGCAACATGCAACCACATTTGACAACGCGAAGTTAAAGCAAGCACCTGGGATGGTTGTGTGTGGCAATTGAGATCATCAACTACAAAGCTACGCTTACTGTCTCCAACTGCTGACACTGCACCCATTAGAGCGCTGAAACGCTTAGTGCTTATCTTCGAATTACACTGGAGTGACTTCTGTCTTTTCTTTTCTGCATTCATCAACACTGCATTAGAGTCTAAAATACCCATGCATAAAAAAACAATAGTGAGAGTATGGGTGAAGTGTGTGCACAATTAGTACAGTGTAAAGGTAGCAGATAGAAGGTCGGTGAGAAATAAATGACAGGAGACATATGATAGCTCTACAACATGCATGGCACACTAAATTACTACATGATTCTATGAAAATAACAGTCGACTGAAAGCAAATAGGTCAGTCCATTTATTCAGCACCGTCCGATGTATACAGAACGGGCAGATCGCCTTCATTTACCTCCAGTCAGTCAATGTTGACGATCTTCCTCGAAATGCCAGCGACCATCGGCCCAGTATTCCTCCCCTGCCTGCACCCTCCCCTTGATCTCACCGCACTGCCGTGCTTGGCACCGCCCCCCGGTCATCAATTCAAGCCCCACCGACCTCCAGATCGGGCGCAAGCAGCTCCTGCGCCCCACACCCATATGATAGACACCGATGCGCCGCTTCCCCGGGGAACATGCGGACTAGGTGCTCCACGCGCCTAAGAGGGTGCTGCTTCTTTTAATTGCGGTTCGACTGACCCTGAACTGAAATCCAGGTGGGCTACTGACCTCTAGCAAAGGTGAAATAGTAAAAGGGAGGAAACCTTGTGCATTTAGTATCACGAAGAAGATGTAGTAAGAAGCACTCAACTAGTTTCTTTCGTGGGATGAATACGGTGTGAGCGGAGACGTAAGATTTGCATGAATAAGGGAAGAGGAGTACCTCTTTCTGCTGGCAGTGTTGTGTCTTCCTTCTGTTTTTCCGACGATCTTCTTGCTGTTCGCCGGAAACCAGAAGTTGTGGAGGACGGTGCAGCCTTGGACGAACCCATGGCCAAGTTGTTGAATGTGGTGTGGTGACCGTCTGTTGGCGGCGGGGAAGCAGATCCGAGGCAGCGAACGACGGCTTAGCGGGAACAGCTCCGTTGCGGTGGACGGTTGCGACAGTGGAGCTGCAGCAGTGAGGCGCAGGACGGCGTGGTCAGAGTGGTTCTGGTATGGCGCACGTTGGCGTCGGTGTCGTGGAGGCAGCTCTGCCTCGGCTTCAGCTGCTAAGTCCTTGAGGGCGTTTTGGTTGCAGTTGCGTTGGACGATGATGTCGGGGTACCGGCTCCGGCGTGATGGAGGAGGGCGGCGGTGGATTGGCCGCTATGGGGTGGAGGACAGAGGAGCCTGGGGTTTCACGGCTGGTGGAGAGGGCGTTTTCGTGCCCACGGAGTATGAATGGGGAAACGGAGGGAGGTGGGGAACTAAGGAGGAATAATGTTTCGGTTTGAGACGCGCTTGTTTAAAATTTGGGGAAAGTTACAAACTTTGCCCCCATCTAAAATTTCGGACATATTGCGGGTTGGGGTAAGGACAGTCATGTCAGGTGTCCCAAATGTGGGCGGGATATATTTTGGCCGAGCGCATGGGTGTTTAGGCGCCCACGGCGTATGAATGCTTCTCGGAGGCGGTTGAGACTGGCGTCTTGGTGAAGTGACAAACCTACCCCGGTTTAGACCTTTGGACATCGGGCCGATAGGCTACACGGGCCAGAGTCAGGACAGTAATTTCCTACCACCAAACATTAGTCTCGCGCGGTTTCGGGTGACCATAGGCCTATTTGGCGCTTCGTTCAATATTTGGGAGTAGAAGCATTAACGTTTTCAGTTCTCTTGAATTGAACTTTCAAGATTTGTCAAACTTCACAAATCTTTACTCTTGAAAATCCTAAAGCTACGATTATTTTGGAATGGAGGGGGTACATTTGAATATACATTGTACACGAGTATATATTAAAAAATATGCAACTTACCTCAGTTCATGCATGGTTCCAGATATAATCTCCTTGGTTGCAAAACATAAAAAGTTAGTTATACGTATGAATATATATAGCATGTTCAAACTCACAACAAAGATTGATGCCCCCTTTTACATATGATTTACAAATGCCATTATCTCGAGTTCAAATAGATGAATGCACTTCCTATGAATTCGAATCTTCGAAACCCCCTTTATGTTGAATTTGACATGTATTCGATTTCGTAGCTAGCAATTTGGAATGTATCCATGCAGGTGACAAATGTATAAAGTGCTTCACACTAACAACATGGATTGCACTAATTAATGTTTATATATGAATTGCAAAAGCATCCATTGCCTGTATTTCAAACTGCTCTCACTCTATGGATCGATAATATGAAATAAACACATGCACATGCTAGAATTCAATAGAATATGGGCGTCTGATAGACCAATTTTCGTCCATACACAATTGGCAAAATTCATGATCTCATCCAAAAATAATAATGCCATTTATATTTTAATTTAATGCGTAGAACCGCCTTTTACATGTAGATGCACTATGCCTCGCCCCGTTCTCACAAACGCATTATATATCTCTCTATCTAACGCATAAGTGCACACACTTTATATGCATCGGCATTTCTCTTTCACACATGCTCACAATCTCTCTCAGGGTGTCAAGGTGTCTCACGCACATGCTCTCTCTATTTCTCTCTCTCTCTTTCTGACTACTATGTACCACTCTTTTCACTAATCTCAGTTGGAAAACACTATTTCTCTCGCATGCATATATACACACGCACGGTCTCTACTAGCCCTCTATACACGTATATGTGCCTACGTGTGTCCCGCATGCACATTATCTTTAGGCCTCTCTCGCATACATTGCCCCCCCCCCCCGACACACCTCTCTCTTAGTAGTTGGCAGATATGATTTCATCATATCATTCGGTAGGATATCCCTGGCTGTTAGGCTGGATGGTAATACGAGGCAAAGTTTTACCCTAGTTCGGATCGGACCCTTGCAGTTGAAGAAAGAGACTACTACTGGTACTGTATATTAGTGATAGGGGTGTGTACAAAGTACACGTGAATACCAGGCATTGTGTGTGTGTATACTATCGACGAACTAGCCACCAAGCTTGTATAACATACTAAGGTCCTAGGGTTACAAATCATATATAGTCGGCTTATCAGCAGTGGGGATAGAGTCCTCCGCGACTCTGGTAGCTTCGTGTTGTACGCCGAGTCCTCCACATGGGTCTTCGTATAACACGTCTCGGTCCAACCTATATGTGGTGCAGGATGGAACCGACCCATGAGTCTTCATGTTGACCCACCACAACTAGAAATGATGTGCCCACCACACCACACACACAATCGGCCACGAAGAAAATAAGCATATAAAATAGTACAACGGTATCTAGCTCACAATACGTCTCCATGTTTTGTTGATGACACTGACGGACTTTGCATTTGATGTGTGCTCCGTGTTTTGTTGACGACACTTACGGTCATTGTATTTGAAGCGAAAGCATGATATGGTCACTGGACTTCAGAATAAGCTCATCACGGTCACCACATACATTTTGTCGTGCTAACCAACATGTGGTTGGATGGTTAGGAGGACAGTGGTTTCTCGAGCCCACCAAGGTTAAAGTCCCGGTGCTCGCATTTATCTTATGTTAATTTCAGTATTTTTCGGCGATGCACGGTCAGTGGTAGGAGACGTTCCACTCGACTACGAGGCACCTATGGTGACTTCCTAAAATCTCAAGATCATATATGCTGGCCCACTCTCTCGAAGGTGCTCATAGGGGTAGGGTTCATGTGTGTGCGCTTATAGCGGTGAGTGCTTGCGCGTATATATGAGCCCTTGCATCTGTACCGCGTTAAACAAATACATGTCATGATTATACGGTCACTGGCTCACCCGTACAACTACGTATTTTGTTGAGGACAAAATCAATTGACCAGTCAAACGTTCCACGTGGCACAACTAGTGTTGCACCATCGGGTAACCGTGGGGCCCACCTGTCAGCCCGTATATGAAAGAAAGAAATGGTACTTTGAGTCTGTACTGTGTTAATAAAATAGGAGTACATTTTAGGGTGATCATACGGTCACTGGCTCACCATACAGCTCCGTAATTTGTTGATAACACGATCAATTGACCAGCAGCGCACATTACCATAGGGCCCACCCGTCAGCGCGTATATGAAGGACAGAAATGGTAATAAATTAGTGGTCAGTGGGTATTCGAAGTCGTGAGAACCTCTGGTTGGCAGTCACCAGCGGTTGGGGGCGTTCATTGGGCGGTGGGGTGGGGATCGTCGG
>NC_041393.1:16278269-16289052 GCF_002162155.2 Triticum dicoccoides
GGCGGGCCGGCGTGGCGGCTCGGGCCGGCGTGGCGGCTCTGGCCGGCCGCGGGCGGCAGGGGCTGGCGGCTCGGGGGGTGGAGTTTGATGATAAACTGGTGGCCCTTGATTTCGTATCGAACGGCTGGAAAATCTAATGACCAGAAATGAAAAAGTCAGTCGACTGACGTGTAGCCTCACCCCGCACGTACACATGCACGCACGCAAGACACGCATGCATGTAGGCGTGCAACACTGACACGTACACATAACATACACATGCACGCACGCAAGACACGCACGCATGCAGGCGTGCAACACTGACACGTACACACGCATGCATGCTGGCATGCAACACTGACACATACACATGCACTCACAAACACATGCACATATGCACCCATGCATGCAACACTGAAATGGACCCTTGCACGCACGCAACACTCGCACGCCTGCATGCACACAACACACAACGCAAGACACATGCTCAACCTATACGTGCATGCACCCTTTGTTAAGGACATGGATTGTTACAGGTATTAATCAATCTTATCTGTGATAAGCTGAACATTGATGTTTGCAACGGTCTTTATGAATCACAACATATCGAATGGGCTATCAACATAATAAGCTTATCCACATGAAAAAGATAACGTCACACTCAATGAACAATCATCGGTTTATGAAATGCCCGCTTCTGACCGCCCTGGCCCACCAAAGGTTCCTCTGCTGTGCGCTGCCTGCGTTGGGTCACTGACATGCAGGCCATGCACCCAAAGAGCCCACACGTCAGTGGAAGAATGGCGCAGTGTCCTAGGTCAGAGTCGAGGGCGCCACTCGCTGCACGCCCGGCTGAACACGCCTCTGTGCCGCATTCGAACGCCTCCATGAAACCCGCCCGTGTGGAAGCCGAGAAACCCACTATGGACACACGTCCGTTCATGATCGGGCTGGCGTTAGACGCAACGCCGGCCGAGCTCCTCCCGTCCGCTGTCTATTTAATCTCCTATTTAGACGAGGCCAAACGCCGGCCAAGAATCGCACACCTCCGCCGCTCCCCTATCTCCTCCACCATTTTTTCCACTCTTACAATGGCTTACGAAGAGTAGCTATTCCGCATCCAAGCCGGCTGGGTAGCCGGCCGGACACGAGCTATGCAGCTCGCTGATCCACCTCCCTCCCCTCGCATGACGGAGCCAGTTGCCTCCCCAAGCCGGTGCGTGCTTTAGCAACTCGCCGCTCCAGGCGAGCTCGACGAGAAGCGCTGCACGGGTGTCGTTGCTGCCGTCCACGACGCCACCTCGTATCGCGTCTCCCGTTTCTGTGGCCGAGACTCCCATGCCGGCGGCCGCGCCATGCAAGCAGCGACAGAAGCTTGGTGTGTGGAGAGCAACGAGTCGGTGGCCAGCGCCTCCGCGTCCGCCGCCATCATCGAGGAGAAGTAGAACACGGGAGGCCGCCGCCGCTTGGGTCCCATGAAGGCCACCGCGGAGGCAACGCCGGCGTACACAGCAGGTGTCTTGTTGGATCCTTTTGTTGCGAGGACCTTCGTCGACCCCGCATGGGCTCCACGAAAGTGGGGAATGTTAGGATGAACTCGAGTCAGTGCCGGCCATGGCAAAGTAGTGGCCGGTGATGAACTCGAACCGGTGCCGGCCACCATCATCTTTGGCACCAGCCAATGATATCAGTTGGGCAGTGGGGAAGCGAGCCATCCTTTGCGCTGAAGCATATACCTCCAGGGCTCCCGACAGTCCGGTGATCGTGCTGCCAGACATAAGGAACACAAATCGATAGGCAGGCGACCATTTAGGCCAGGTATTATATACATGTGATGTCTAGAACTAGCACCGCGTAGTTCATTTGAATGTAATGAAATCCATCATGTTTGTATGAAAATCCGGTATTTTATATGATTTCCGTCGTTGTTTATATGAAATATCAATTTGCCTACGTGTTCGCGTGAATTTCGTCCGGTTGGATGGCGTAATTTGCGGGTCACCGGTCGGTCTGCGGGCAGCTCGGGCGGTGTTGTGGGACAAAAAAACACAGCTCGTGCAAGCTCGTCTCCAACGTGCGCGCTGGAGGATGCATGACAGCATGAGCACCCATGCCATTCCTCGTTCATCAGTGGCAAAGGCACCAGTGGACAAAAGGTTCGCCAATATTTTGGCTACCCCGGGCAAGATCCAAACAACCCCTCCCAACAGATTCAAATCCCTCGTTCGCCGTGGAATTTTGCCATGTGTTGTTTTCATGGACTAGCAAGATGCCCGTGCATTGCACGAAACATCAAGATGCATTATTTTACAAACTCCCGCATGCATGCAAGGGATAATTAATGTCCTCCTTTGCTAGTACCACGAGGCAAACACCATTAATATTGCATCGATTAGTGTTAGTGGCCTTGTATATCTGCAAATTGTAATTTTGATAGTGTCCCCTTGTATATAAAAATGGAAGGAGAAAGATGAGAGATAAGGTGAGGAGGAGTGGGGCGTGGTGGTGACTGGAGGTCGGACTGGGCGGAGGTATGGGGATGGACGGCGCATTATGTCTAGGTTTGTATCTCTCTCACACACACTACGTAGGTGGGGGATGTGCACAAAGAGAAGAGGTGCACGCACGACACACATACTCCCGTCTCTTTCCCAACCACACCCGCGCGGGTACACGGTGGAGCTCATTTCTGTACCAAAAAGGCAGCCCACGTGGTAATTTGGCACGTGTACTGGTTTTCCACTTGGTGGAGGGAGGATCGTCTACCACGGATGAACAAACAAATTGCGACTTGACATGTTATGTTAAAAAAAAGACAAACCATGTGGGGCCTACCTTAGAGGCAAGGATCTATACACTAGAGTACTTTTGATGTGTCCTGTCAACTCGCAGAACGAGGAGAAGCTTGCTTAGTACGCCGTCTCCCCCACCCACGGGCGCGGTGGCTCGCTGGATGAGGTGAAGCTTGCTTACGAGTAGTAGTAGTAGTACTCCTACTACTGTACGCCTTACGCCCGCTCCCTCGCCCACGCGCACGATGGCTCGCAGCACGAGGAGAAAATTTTACTCCCTCCGTCTAGGTGAGTAAGTCATCTTAGGTTGTGCACCGTGACCAAGGAGGAGGAGAAAATGAGGGAACTTAATGTTCATTTGCTAATTAATAGCATTGCATGCAATAAACTAACCACTGCATGTCGTGTTTGGTAGTCTCAAGTCATTAAAAGCATGCACACCCCACATCTCTTATTGGTTGATATGTTAAGAAAGAAGAACGAGGTAGAACTTAATGCACTATGCCTAAGTGTTTTGGGATTATTTGGTTCTCGTAAGACGACCACACACCTAGACGAAGGGAGTACTACTCCCTCCGTTTACTCCTCGTCCCTACTACGTACCTTGGTTAGTACTCCCTCCATTTACTTATACAAGGCCACTATAAAAAAATACATTTTGCATCTATACAAGGCCACAAATAGTAATCGAGACAAAAGTTACTACTCCCTCCTTTCCAGTTTATGGCTCAATTTCAAAATCTCTTCAACCAAGGTAGATGATGAGTGGTCGAATTAATTTAATAGTTTTCACAAGTAATTAGTATGCTCATTTTTCTCAAGAAGTTATGTTTACCGAGGCATTAATTAGAACGAATGCATGAATGACCACTAAATTTCCATGAACTTGTACATGCATTGGTTAGTTTCCTCTTGACACTGCTTGCGTCGGGTGATCTAACGCACCTTGAAATCCAACATGTAATGGTACTACTACTAGTATATTAGAATTGAGACTTATCAAACGGAAAAACCAATGTTTTTTAGATGAGCCCTATAAACCCTAGTGGGTACGTACTCTATAAAAACAGATTTTTCCAAAACTAAGTCGCTCCCTTTCATGAATTCTGTAGTATACTCCTCCGTCGACGCTCCCTTTCATGAATTTTGTACTTCCTGTCGCCGACATGTGGGACATATAGCAACCGGGTCGACGTGTCAAGCACCAAATAACAGTGCAGAACAGCAGGGGGGACGCACCCCACTCGTACCGGCCCAGTAGTAGTAATGAGCAATGAGACGTCAAATCACAATCCCACACCTTCCCAGACGGACGAAGCAACCATTATTTCACACCTTGGTTCGCCATCATCTCAAACCACGTAATATTGCTTCTACCTCAAGTGGGACACACACATCGCCTTGGTACATCATGACACATGGGACCACATGACAGGCCATGCTCCCCCGCCGATCGCTCGGTAAAATCACCTCATTTTTACTACACTTCCTCCGTATTGGTTTACGACATGGCATGCACATCGTTCTAGGTTGAGAATTTAACTGGCTATATATGTGATGAACAGTACTCCAGCCTTTTAAAAAATGTATACTTTTGTATAGTAGTACTATCGATGGATTGCGCCGTGGAGCAAAAATTGAAATGAAAAAAAGGTGGTACATATAGAGAGCGCTCGTCGCCAAATTATGCATATAGTACTATTAAAAAAGCCAGTACGTGCTTAATTGGGGTGCTAAATTCTATTAAAGAAATACTAGTAGTATGTATCATACTGAGGAGTTAAAGTAACGAGAAGAAACATAACATAGTTCTGCTGGGGCTCAGCATAACACACCCCTCAAATTCAACTAGCACACCTGAAATTAAACTATGGAACTAATGACACTGCATTAGAACCACCATGAGCAACGATACTGACACTTTACTCACTCGGAGGAGTCCTCGTCCACGTCCTCGACTTCGTCCTTGTCCCTCTTCCTCTTGGCCAATACTTCTTTGCTTGAACCGCACACTTGGCTCTTGCTCTTCATCCAACCCTTGTAGATATTGAAACAAAGGTAGCCATCCATTGCAGCGTAGTGGATGTGGTCTATACACTAGTAGAAAAAGGACCTAATATGAGACACATTAGTGCCGGTTTGATTTTGAGCCGGCACTAATGTGTCCAATAGTGCCGGTTCCAACGGCTAGCCGGCCGTTCTCATTAGTACTGGTTCGTGGCGATCCTTTAGTACCGGTTCGTGCCACAAACCAGTTCTAAAGAGAGTGGTGGCAGGGTGTTGTCAGTCTCGGGCCCCTCCAGCACCTTTAGTACTGGTTCGTGGCACGAGCCGGTACTAAAGGTCAACCTACATAAACCCTTCGTCCACCCGAGCCACTCTGTTCTTCCCCTTTCCCCTCACTTCCTCTGTTCTTCCCCTCTCTTCCTCGAGCTCCTCACAAATTTATCCCAAAATTTGTCAAGATTTGAAGGCCCCCATCCATTCAAATGATCACAAAGGTTAGCAACTTTGTCCTTTCAACTCTCATTGCTAGATTAGCTCTTGCAATGCTTTGTATAGTGATTAATTTGGGAGGAATTATATTTTCTAGTATTTTATTTATATGCAATTTGATGTCAAAAATAACACTTAGTTTGCATATGTAGGTGTGGTTTACTTAGTGCCTGCTAAATCTCCGTCGTAACCACCGTCGATCGCCCGCACCGTCCCGTCGCCGGCACCACCTTGTGGTGAGGCTCTTGTTCATGAATGTTTTACATTACCAAATTGATGTTTGTGTGATTTGGATATATAGTTACTCGTATAATTATCTTACCCATAAGTTGCTTGTTATACATAGTGCCATGGTTTTGATATCCGTCCCCGTCGGCCCTCGTCCTTGTTATGATTCGAATGTGGTATATTCTCATTTAAAACTAGTTGTTGCATTTCATGTTTATGACAAATTATGCCCATCAAGTTGACATAGATATTTTTATCTAGGAGGTATGTGAACCGGAAATTCCAACCGACCCTATTGTCGAGAGGTTAAATTTAGTTGAAAGAGAAAACGAGTATTTGAAAGAAAAATTGAAAAGAATTGAGGGGGAGAAGATGGAATTGGAGTTGCATGTTGCCGATGTCATCGATGATCACAAGATCAAGATGGAGAAAATGAGGTTGAAGATTAGAAAGATTAGAAAATATGCCATTGATAGTGTGGCTTGGTATCATTATGCTGTTGGATCAATTGTTACCTTAATTGCGATCTTCATCGCATTTGTTGTTGCATTTAAATTCTTTAGCTAGAGAGTTATTTGTATGTTGCATTTAATTAAGTGTTGTATATGAACTTTATGTATGAACTTTATGTATGAACTTCTATTAATTTGGTCTATTCGGTGTTGTGTAATGAAGATGAGCCGACAATGGATGTATGATGACAGATGCTCTCCCGGGTTCATTAATGGCGTGCATACTTTTCTGCTTGCCGCCGAGGCAAACAAGTGGGCGGATGGTTTTATGCCTTGTCCATGTGCTGGCTGTAAGAAGGGTCACAGTTACTCTATGTAAAGAACCATTCACGTCCACCTATTTGAGTCCGGTTTCATGCCCCACTATAATGTTTGGACCAAGCACGGAGAAACAGGGGTTATGATGGAAGACAATGAAGAAGAAGAAGACGACGACGGCTATCCTGGACATGGGTTCCCTGAATACAATGATACAACAATGGGGGAAGAAGCTGAGCCGGCAATGCAGAAAGAAGCTGAAGAAGAGGCATCAGATGAGCCCGCTGATGATCTAGGTCGGGCCATTGCCGATGCAAAGAGAAACTGCGCAAGTGATCTGGAGAGGACGAAGTTGTAGCGCATGTTAGAGGATCACAAGAAATTGTTGTACCCGAATTGTGAAGCTGACAAAAAAAAGTTGGGCACCACACTTGAATTGCTACAATGGAAGGCCGAGAATGGTGTATCTGACAAGGGATTTGGAAAGTTGCTGGTAATGATAAAGAATATGCTTCCAAAGGACAATGAATTGCCTGAGAGTACGTATGAAGCAAAGAAGGCTGTCTGCCCTCTAGGGTTAGAGGTGCAAAAGATACATGCATGCCCTAATGACTGCATCCTCTACCGCGGTGAGTACGAGGATTTGAATGCTTGCCCGGTATGCGGTGCATTGCGTTATAAGATCAGTCGCGATCACCCTGGTGATGTCGAGGGTGAGCGCCCCAGGAAGAAGATTCCTGCCAAGGTGATGTGGTATGCTCCTATAATACCACGGTTGAAAAGTTTGTTCCAAAACAAAGAGCATGCGAAGGAGATGCGGTGGCACGCAGAAGACCGTAAAAAAGACGGAAGGTTGAGAGTACCCGCTGACGGTTCGCAGTGGAGAAAAATCGAGAGAAAGTACTGGGAGGAGTTTGTAGGTGACCCAAGGAACATATGGTTTGGTCTAAGCGCAGATGGCATTAATCCTTTTGGGGAGAAGAGCAGCAACCATAGCACGTGGCATGTGACTCTATGTTTGTATAACCTTCCTCCTTGGTTGTGCATGAAGCGGAAGTTCATTATGATGCCAGTGCTCATCCAAGGCCCTAAGCAACCCGGCAACGACATTGATGTGTACCTAAGGCCATTAGTTGAAGAACTCTTACAACTGTGGAATGGAACAGGTGTACGTGCGTGGGATGAGCACATGGGGGAAGAATTTGACCTAAAGGTGTTGCTGTTCGTGACCATCAATGATTGTCCTGCTCTCAGTAACCTTTCAGGACAGACAAACAAGGGATACCACGGATGCACGCACTATTTGGATGATACCGATAGTATATATTTGAATAGTTGTAAGAAGAATGTGTACCTGGGACATCGTCAATTTCTTCCGAGCAGGCATCCCGTAAGAAAGAAAGGCAAGCATTTCAAAGGTGAGGCGGATCACCGGACAAAGCCTCGCCACCGTACTGGTGCTGATGTACATGATATGGTCAAGGATTTGAAGGTAATCTTTGGAAAGGGTCCTGGCGGACAACCTGTTCCGAAGGACGCTGACGGACGCGCACCCATGTGGAAGAAGAAATCTATATTTTGGGACCTGCCATATTGGAAAGACCTAGAGGTCCGCTCCGCAATCGACGTGATGCACGTGACGAAGAATCTTTGCGTGACCCTGCTTGGCTTTTTGGGCGTGTATGGGAAGACAAAAGATACACCAGAGGCACGGGAGGACTAGCAACGTATGCACGAAAAAGACGACATATATCAGGGTCGGGCCAGCTACGCACTTACCAAAGAAGAGAAGGAAATCTTCTTCGAATGCCTGCTCAGCATGAAGGTACCGTCTGGCTTCTCATCGAATATAATGGGAATAATAAATATGGCAGAGAAAAAGTTCCAGAACCTAAAGTCTCATGACTGCCACGTGATTATGACGCAACTCCTTCCAGTTGCATTGAGGGGGCTTCTATCGGAAAACCTTTGATTGACCATTGTGAAGCTATGTGCATTCCTCAATGCAATCTCTCAGAAGGTAATCGATCCAGAAATCATACCAAGGTTACAGAATGATTTGGTGCAATGTCTTGTTAGTTTTGAGTTGGTGTTCCCACCATCCTTCTTCAACATCATGACACACATCCTAGTTCACCTTTGCGAAGAGATTAATGTTTTGGGTCCTGTATTTCTACACAATATGTTCCCCTTTGAAAGGTTCATGGGAGTCTTGAAGAAATATGTTCATAACCGTGCTAGGCCAGAAGGAAGCATCTCGAAGGGCCATGAAAATGAGGAGGTCATTGAGTTTTGTATTGACTTTATTCCTGACATTAAGCCGATTGGTGTTCCTGAATCGCGGCATAACGGCAGACTGGAAGGAAAAGGCACGCTAGGAGGGCATCAAATAATATGTTTGGATGGGCATTCTCTCACTGAAGCACACTACACAGTTCTACAGAATTCCTCCTTGGTGGCTCCGTATATGGAGGAACACAAGAATTTTCTACAGTCCAAACACCCAGAGAAGTCTGACGACTGGATTACACGCGAACAAACGAGGACTTTTGCTGGTTGGTTGCAGAAACGTGCCCTGAATGATGGCGATATTCAAAATGACCTGTACTCGCTGTCCCAGTTACCATCTTCGAATATAATGACTTTCAAAGGGTACCAGATAAATGGGAATACATTTTACATGATCGCCCAAGATAAGAAGAGCACCAACCAAAACAGTGGTGTCCGCTTTGATGCAACAACCAACACGGGAAAGGAAACATATTATGGTTACATAGAGCACATATGGGAACTTAACTATGGATCAGGTGATTTGAAGGTCCCTTTGTTTCGGTGCAAATGGGTCAATATGACACGAGGCGGGGTAACGGAAGACCCGCAGTACGGAATGACAACAGTGGATCTCAACAATCTTGCGTATGCAGATGAACCATTCGTCCTAGCCAATGATGTGGCGCATGTTTTTTATGTGAAAGACATGTCTACCAGGCCGAGAAAAAGAAAAGATAAGGAAACGAATGGATCATACGATGAGCCAAAGCGCCACATAGTTCTTTCAGGAAAAAGAAACATCGTGGGAGTGGATGACAAGACAGACATGTCAGAAGATTATGAAAAGTTTGATGAAATTGCTCCATTCACAGTGAATATTGACCCGAGCATCTAGTTAAATGATGAAGATTTTCCATGGCTACGACGCAAAGGGACACACGAGAAGAAAAAGTTTCACACCCAAAGATCTGGGATGTGATCGGCTTCACTATCATCACTTTCTTCTGTGTTTCACACCCAGGAGGGAATGTCTGTAATAGTTAGTGTAGTTAATTATGTGTTTTGGCATTTGAAACGTGAAGAAATTTTATGTGCAAACAAATTCTTTTCATGCATTTACTGATTTTTTCCAGCTAAATGGCCCTGAAATTGAAAAGCATTTGAAATGAACTCAGAAAAGGTTGAAAGTTGGCATGGTATCATAATGTCATACAAATAGCATGTGCAAAAAAGTAGAGAGGGTTACGGCAAAAACTGGATACACTTCGTGTACAAAACGGACAATCTTTTTCGAAGTATCAGGGTTTCCGACAAAAACTGAAATGTTAAAAAGGCATTTCATTATTTAAATAACCTAAGCATTACCAAATTGAATATAATAATAAAACACACTAATATTAAACATAAGAAAAAAGAATCACTGAAAAATCTTTTTTTCAAAGTTAAGTTATTCACAAACTAGTGATTCACAGAAATTTCAAATAATTCAAAATTTAAACTATTCAAAATTGAAAACTACCGGCACTAACAGATCAAAGTTTGTAAATTTTTGTACCTAAAGCAAAAATATTCACAAAGAAACTCTAAATATAGCAAAAAACAACTCAAAAATAAATAAACAAAAAAAGCAAAAAAAAATAAAAAATAAAAAAACCCGCCTACTGGGCCAAAGCGGCCTGCATATGACTAGAAACTCAACCTTTTGTTGGGCCAGGATGCAGGCCTGCAAAGGCCCAGTAGGCCCACATGGCAGCAATGAATTGGTAGGCCCAGTAGGCCTGCTTAGGAGAGGAGCTCGAGAGAGCTACCGCACTGGGGCTTATAAACCAGTGCGGTAGCCCTTCGACTAGCGAGGTGGGACTAAACTTGCCGCACTGCACTGCGCCAGCGCACCCCTTTAGTACCGGGTGGTGGCTCCAACCGGTACTAAAGACCCCCCCCCTTTAGTACTGGTTGGAGCCACCACCCGGTACTAAAGGGGGTGCGCTTCCCGCCGCTTGGCCTGGCCAAAACAGACCTTTAGTACCGGTTGGTGGCTCCAACCGGTACTAAAGGTCCATCCTATATATACAACACTTGAAAAAAATTCACTTTCCCTCGGTTTCTTCCCTCTGTTTCCTCCCTCCGTCGCGCCGCCCTGCCCCGATCAACGCCGTCCCCGTCGACGTCGCCGCCCCCGCCCCTCGTCGCCGACCCCGGCTGTCCCCGCCCCTCGTCGCCGCCCCCGTTGACGTCGCCGCCCCAGCC
>NC_041393.1:16289795-16308004 GCF_002162155.2 Triticum dicoccoides
CCGTCGCCCCGTCATCGCCGCCCCGTCCCGTCGCCCCGTCGTCGCCGCCCCATCGTCGCCTCGCCTGTGAGCTCGCCCCGGCCGCCATGCACACACACACACACTATACACATTATTAGTTTGTTTTGTTAAATTTTTTTCTGTTTTTAGTTATAGAAATGTTAGGAAATTATTCTGTTTTTTAGTTATATAAATATTAGAAATGTTAGTTATATAGAAATGTTATAAATGTTTTCTGTTTTTTAGTTATAGAAATATCTATAGAAATGTTAGCAATTTTTCTATTTTTTAGTTATATAAATACTAGAAATGTTATAGAAATGTTAGTTATATAATCAGGAAATTTTAGAATTAGTTTTAGTTAGATGAATTAGATTAATGTCAAATTGTTAGAATTTGCATATATATAGAATTTTAGTTATCACAATCCAATCATTTAAAAAATGTTACTTTTTGCGGGCATATAGTATTTGTTCTCGACGATATGCCCGGCCCGCATCCTCGCCGTCGACCCGTTCGCGACGACGTCATGCTTCAGAGGACCCATGTCCGGGAATGGGCTCCGCCGGGCTGGCACTGGGAAGTGCTACCTGGAAGGGCGCGCCGCTTGGTGAGGAACCCGACCTCGGGTCCCGTCGTCGACCTTGATCTTCTTTGGTGGCGTTCGCGTGGGCCAATACCGGCAGAGAGAGAGAAGAGGAATTGTTCGACATCATACGCAGCCCTCAGAGGCTAGATGATCTGAATGATGACGGCTCCCAATATCTGAACAATACCGGAGAGGGTGACGAAAACATATTCGATCTCGACGACCGAGCTGATGAAGTCATGAACTATGATTATGATGACACAGACAATGTTAGTGATGACACAGACAATGCTGATCTTCAAATAACAAAGACTTCCGGCGAGTTATATATTTATATAAGCATGCATCCTGGTGATCATCAAATGTTTTTTTAGTGAAGATATATTAACGAATCGATCTTTCTTCTTTCAGCCCTCTGGGTCGAGCAAATCTGCTTGTACAGACAGCAAGACAAAGCGAGGCCCGGGTAGATTGTTGAAGGATGGTGTAAAGTACCAGATCGAATCCACCAAACTTAGTGGCGAACCCCTCACGCCTAAGAACGTTGCGGACAAGTGGACTCGTCAGTGCGGAGTTCTTGTGAAGGACAAACTCCCGATCTCCATTCAAGAATGAAAAGAGCCAAAGACTAAACGTCCAGGTGTTACTTGGGGCGATGGCAGAGCCAAAGAAGACCTGGTGAAATCTCTGATGGAACATTTCACCCTACCAGATCATTTCACTAAAGCAGATGTGGAGAAGGTCAAGACCGCTGCACTTAAGAAGATGGCAATTGCATTCAACACCCACAAGAAAACTGTATGGGCCAACTACCTCGCTAATGAAAGGAAGACTCCAGATTTCAAGGTAACACTGGAGAAGCAAAGAGAACACTGGGATGATTTCGTGACCTTCAAGGATTCAGAATTATCTAAGGAACGGTCAATGAAAAACAAGGCAAATGCCGCAAGAAAGACGCAGTTCCATAGGCTGGGTCCAGGTGGCTACGCGGTGGGATTGCCTAAGTGGGATAAGTCTGAGCAAGAGATGGAGGGTGCAGGGGTCACTCCGATTACTAGGAGCTAGCCCCCCAGGTGTAGAACTTGGTTCTATGCGCATGGGGGGCGTTGGACCCGAAGACAGGCCTGGTTTTGAAGAGGGCGAGTCTAAAAGGAGCCGAACAAAAGATACTTGACGCAATAGAAGAAGCTCGAGCGGGGGTGTTCACGCCCACCAGAGAGAACGACGTGCTTACGCGCGCCCTAGGAAATCCTGAACACCCGGGAAGAACACGAGGCATGGGTGTTATTCCCTGGTATGAGGGCTTTTCAGACTGGAATGACGACTACAGGTCCCGTGCAAGAAAGAAGATGGAGGAGGAGAAGAAGAGGAAGCTGGAGGAGGAGCAGAGGAAGCAGGACGCAGAACGTCTTCAAGGCCTAGAAGCAAGGCACGCGGACCTGGCACTCAAATTCCAGCAGCAGTAGTAGTAGATCGACTCACTTAGCCAGGAAAGGGGGTCTCAACAGCGGCAGCAGCAAGCGGATGATCGTCCAGCATTGGATAGCACCGTCCCATCCATGCCGAGAAGCAGCGTTGGTTCTGCCCTGGGCGACACCCTGCTGGATACATACCCTGCGGATGACATCATAGAGAGCACTAACTGTGAGCTACACTCCAAAATGAAGAACATATCCATGAAGGTGGCGGACGACGTTGCTTTTCCAGTTACCCCCGAAGCAACCTACCATTGCATTCCGATTCCAGAGGGCTATGCTCGTGTCATGGTTGATGAAGTGGTGGACCCATATTCGGGGCTAAAGCTTGACATTCCTGGAGGTGAAGACGAGCGCACACTGGGACAGGCCATACATCGTATCATCCTATGGAGAAAGGATTGCATCATCTTTCGAAGTCCACAGACACCGCGTCGTCTGCCGAGTCCTCGAAGTCCGCCACCGAGTCAGCAGACTCCCGCTCCTCCAAGTCCACGAACGCGTGAGACGACTCCTCCTCAAAGTCCGCCACCACCTCCAAGTCCCCGAACGCGTGAGCAGACTCCTCCGGTTTCAAGTCCGGCACAGCATCATGCCACTTCTCCGGTTTCAAGTCCGGCACCGTGTCAGGCCACACCTCCTGCTTCAAGTCCGGCACATCGTCAGCCCACTTCTCCTGGTCCAACTCCACGTCAGCCGTCTCAGCAATCGCAGAAGAGAATGCCGCAGCTTTGGTGCGTAGCGGTAAGAGTGGAGGTAGTTCAGGAAGTACAGGTGGAGACAAGTGATATAAATATGGTCCAAGCCTCGCTCCTCTTCCTCAAAGGCCTTACGACATGACCGAGGAGCAAAACGCAGCCATAGTGCAGGCCCAAGTGGACGCCCATTTTGGACCGAAACCGGCACCGCCGCCAAAGGAGAAAGTGCCTGAGAAAACGATTGACCACTTCATTCATATGGCTAGAGCACCAGCTCCCAAGCCTGTTGACTCAGACTATGAGCGTCAAATCAGAAAGCTACATCGAGCATGGCTACGGAAGGATGCGAGCTCGAGCTCGAGCCAACAAGCAGCTGGCAAAAAATGCGGGAAAATCGTTCCCTAGCTGGGAGAACAGGCGGCGCAAGAGATCCCCTCGCTTGTTGTGCCAACAACACATGAGAGGTGTACGCGCGCCAAATATTATTATGGGTAAACCGTTAGCGTTCCCCAGCAGGGCTATGTGGTAATAACGGAGGAGCATATAATGCAGGCTAAAATGCTCAAGATCTCTATTGGACAACTCCTCGAAATCGAGCCCATGTCTCCGCTTAAAGAATCGGAAATAAAATGGAAATATGCCTGGGGCCAACCTTTGGTCCATCCAGACAAGGTCAAGGACCTCCCAACGAGAATGTATGAATTGCATCAATGGTACATGAACATGACCAAGATTTCCAATCAAGTGTCCCTCATGGTGAATGTCAAGAAGGAGCATTATTACCATGAGAAAGCTCTGTCCATTGAGTATTCAGTACTATATCAGTTATTCAATCAAGACGCACTCGACAAGTCTATCGTCAGTTGCTATTGTCTGTAAGTGATTTCTTTCTGTAATTTAAGTCTCAAGCTAATTATGTAGTGATAATTTTGATCAACCATTACATGTAACTATCCTCACTATATTCTTTTCTATGGTATTATATGCAGGATGAAGATGTATGAAATGAAAAAATCTGGACGCTATGGCATTGGGTTCATTGACCCAAATACCATTAATGAGGACATATGGAAGTTTCCATTTTATCAAGCAGGTGTAGAGGCCAGCATGGTAGAGTTCTTGAAGCGCCTCAATAGCAATGAACATATACTACTTCCTTACAACTTCCCGTGAGTCACACTGTCTTGTACTACAAATTCTGTTTTTGCTTACTAGCTAGCTAGATGTTAATAATTAAGTGTATACGGTTTATGGTAGTTGATTAATTTTATGCACATGCCTGCTTATTTAAGACATGCAAACGTGTGCGCATGCAGTTGGCACTGGGTCTTGATAGATATTAAAGTTGAGGAATGAAAAGTTGAATTACTGGACTCGCTAACTAAAGAAGAAAGTGACTTCACCATCGTGAAGTGGATAGTCAACAGGTAATTTCAATCATTATTAACTATATATATCTCAGCCTATTATTAGTTCGTCATTTTCTGATATGAACTATTTAATAACCCCTTTATTAATTTTCTTTGCTGGCGGGCAGGGCATGGGCAAAGTTCATCGCGGTGACTCCAGGCAAATGGAAACAAAAGTTGGTTTGGCATCGACCAAAGGTAAGTAATTAAGTACTACTAGCTAGCTACCATCTCTTTAATTCTTGTTTCAATATCATTAATTAATTATCATGCTTGATTAATCATTATCTGATTCAATTCCATTCTCGTAAAGGCCCCGAAGCAGGCGCCGGGGAATAATCTGTGTGCATTCTCTGTTTGTGAGAACATTCGCATGATGACGTCCGAAAGGAGCAGATCTGATAGACAGGACTGGGTACGTTTGTGAGAACACTATTCACACCATTATCGATATCTAGTCACACAACTAACACACATGCATATTATTGATCTCCTTCTTAACAGTTCAGAGAGGTGCGGGATAAGCTCCTACCCGAGGAGCGCATACAATCACTTCAAAAGGAGAATACTATTACCCGCTACCGCCCCCATGAACCACTTGTCATCGTGCTCCGGAGGCACCAAGGCAACATATGTAGGATAAATTGTATATGTATATACAAGTGTATGTGTGAATAATGGTGTTGGTTGTGAGACATTTGATGATATATGTGTGTGTGTGTGTGTGTGTGTGTGTGTGTGTGTGTGTGTGTGGTTCTATACGTACGAGAAAATCTATTTATATATATGCATAACGTGTACAATTTGTTGTATCGTGAAATACTAGCAAACAAAAAAAATGTAATGGAAAATATAAAAAAACACCCGAACATTTAGTTCCGGTTGGTGTTACCAACCGGTACTAAAGCCTTACGCGCACCCGGGCCTGGCTCGTGCCACGTGTTAGCACTTTAGCGCCGGTTCGTGATGAACCGGTACTAAAGGGGGGGGACCTTTAGTCCCCACTCTTTAGTGTCGGTTGTAGAACCGGCACTAAAGACCGGTTCTGCACTAGTGATATCTAGTACATTCTGCTGCCATGCATGACAATGAAACGTGTAATGAGGTTTCTCCAGTTTACCGTACAAAGGATGAACCATGGCTCCTGCCAGGGTCAGCATTGAAGGCTGGCCACCGGAGGGCAGCAGCCGATTCTTCTGGAGGTCGAAGGGGTTGCCTACAACGAGGCCTATCCGACGTAGGACATCTTTGTCGTTACCAAAGTCTAAAGTAACTAATTTTACTAGGTTTCTCTCGAGGAAGTTCTTAAAATCCAAACATTCAACATCGGCATGGCATATGTGGTAGACCAAGCATAACTCATGCACGCAAACCTGGATCATGGCGGGCTTCTTCCTCTCTTCGACCTTTAGATCCTTCTCTCGTCCCAGGACTGTGGTGTACTCAACATCTAGCCAAGCGACACGCTCATCATCTGAGTCTTCGAACATGCGTCTGAAGCGAGAAAGGCATCCTTTCGCCGTCGCGGAAGAACGGGTGTAGATGACATCGAACTCATCGCCGGTGATGGTTCTAACCTTGCACTCACCGCCGATCGTGGAGATTTGGGACGCCATGGATTTGGGAGGAGGGTTAGGATTAGTGGAACTGCCGTAACGTGAATGGACGGGACGACTAGGAGCGAACCGCCGTAGTATTGAAGTACGTGCGGGGACGAGTGCTACCTCTTGAGCACTGCGTTGGATTTCCCCGAAGAGGAGAGGATGATGCAGTAAAGTAGCGTAAGTATTTCCCTCAGTTTTTGAGAACCAAGGTATCAATCCAGTAGGAGATCACACACAAGTCCCTCGTACCTACACAAAACGATAGCAACTCGCAACCAACGCTTAGGGGTTGTCAATCCCTTCACTGTCACTTACGAGAGTGAGATCTGATAGAGATAATATTTTTGGTATTTTTGATAGATAGATGCAAAGTAAAAAGTAAAAGGCAAAGTAAAACAAAGCAAGTAAATAAAGTAATGGAGATTGATATGATGAGAATAGACCCGGAGGCCATAGGTTTCACTAGTGGCTTCTCTTAAGAGCATAAGTAATCTACGGGTGGGTGAACAAATTACTGTTGAAGAATTGATAGAAAAGCGAATAATTATGAGGTTATCTAGGTATGATCATGTATATAGGCATCACGTCCAAAACAAGTAGATCGAAACGATTCTGCATATACTACTATTACTCCACTCATCGACCGCTATCCAGCATGCATCTAGAGTATTAAGTAAAAACAGAGTAATGCTTTAAGCAAGATGACATGATGTAGAGGGATAAATTGATGAAATATGATAAAAACCCCATCTTGTTATCCTCGATGGCAACAATACAATACGTGCCTTGCAACTCTTTCTGTCACTGAGTAAGGACACCGCAAGATTGAACCCAAAGCTAAGCACTTGTCCCATTGCAAGAACTACCAATCTAGTTGGCCAAACCATAAAGATAATTCGAAGAGACTTGCAAAGATAACTCAATCATACATAAAAGAATTCAGAGAAGAATCAAATATTGTTCATAGATAAGCTGGATCATAAACCCACAATTCATCGGTCTCAACAAACACACCGCAAAAAGAAGATTACATCGAATAGATCTCCACAAGAGAGGGGGAGAACATTGTATTGAGATCCAAAAAGAGAGAAGAAGCCATCTAGCTAATAACTATGGACGCGAAGGTCTGAAGTAAACTACTCACACTTCATCGGAGAGGCTATGGTGTTGATGTAGAAGCCCTCCGTGGTAGATGCCCTCTCTGGCGGAGCTCCGGAACAGGCCCCAAGATGGGATCTCGCGGATACAGAAGGTTGCAGCGGTGGAATTAGGTCTTTGGCTCTGTATCTGATCTGACGGGGGTACGTAGGTATATATAGGAGAAAGGAGTACGTCGATGGAGCTCCGAGGGGCCCAGGAGGTAGGGGGCGCGCCCAGGGGGGGCGCCCTCCACCCTCATGGCCTCCTCGGAAACTTCTTGGAGTAGGGTCCAAGTCTCCTGGATCACGTTCGGTTGGAAAATCACGTTCCCGAAGGTTTTATTCCGTTTGATATTATGTTTCTTCGAAACACTGAAATAGGCAAAAAAACAGCAATTCTGGGTTGGGCCTCCGGTTAATAGGTTAGTCCCGAAAATAATACAAAAGTGGAAAATAAAGCCCAATATAGTCCAAAACAATAGACAAAGTAGCATGGAGACGTATCAAGCATCCCCAAGCTTAATTCCTGCTCGTCCTTGAGTAGGTAAATGATAAAAAAGAATTTTTGATGCGGAGTGATACTTTGGCATAATTTCAATTTAAATCTTCTTAATTGTGACATGAATATTCAGATCCGAAAGATTCAAGACAAAAGTTTATATTAACATAAAAGTAATAATACTTCAAGCATACTAATAAAAGCAATCATGTCTTCTCAAAATAGCATGGTTAAAGAAAGTTATCCCTACAAAATCACATGGTCTGGCTATGCTCTATCTTCATCACACAAAGTATTTAATCATGCACAACCCCGATGACGAGCCAAGCAATTGTTTCATACTTTAGAAATCTCAAACTTTTTTAACTTTCACGCAATACATGAGCGTGAGCCATGGACATAGCACTATAGGTGGAATAGAACGGTGGTTGTGGAGAAGACAAAAAAGGAGAAGATAGTCTCACATCAACTAGGCGTATCAACAGGCTATGGAGATGCCCATCAATAGATATCAATGTGAGTGAGTAGGGATTGTCATGCAACGGATGCACTAGAGCTATAAGTATATGAAAGCTCAACAAAAGAAACTAAGTGGGTGTGCATCCAACTTGCTTGCTCACGAAGACCTAGGGCACTTTTGAGGAAGCCCATCATTGGAATATACAAGCCATGTTCTATAATGAAAAATTCCCACTAGTATATGAAAGTGACAACATATGAGACTCTCTATCATGAAGATCATGGTGCTTATTTTTAAACACAAGTGTGGAAAAAAGGATAGTAGCATTGTCCCTTCTCTCTTTTTCTCTCAATTTATATATATATATATAAATTTTTTGTTTTGGTGGGCTTCTTTGGCCTCTTTTTTTGGGGCTTCTTTGGCCTCTTTTATTTTTCATAAAGTCTGGAGTCTCATCTCGACTTATGGGGGAATCATAGTCTCCATCATCCTTTCCTCACTGGGACAATGCTCTAATAATGATGATCATCACACTTTTATTTTTCTTACAACTCAACAATTACAACCCGATACTTAGAACAAGATATGACTCTATATGAATGCCTCCGGCGGTGTACCGGGATATGCAATGAATCAAGAGTGACATGTATGAAAGAATTATGAACGGTGGCTTTGGCACAAATACAATGTCAACTACATGTTCATGCAAAAAGTAATATGACAAAAGTAATGTGTGTCATATGAGCGGAACGGTGGAGAGTTGCATGGCAATATATCTCGGAATGGCTATGGAAATGCCATGATAGGTAGGTATGGTGGATGTTTTGAGGAAGGTATATGGTGGGTGTATGATACCGGTGAGAACTGCGCGATATTAGAGAGGCTAGCAATGGCGGAAGGGTGAGAGTGCGTATAATCCATGGACTCAACATTAATCAAAAGAACTCATGCACTTATTGCAAAAATTTAGAAGTCATCAAAAACCAAAGCATTAAACGCATACTCCTAGGGGGATAGATTGGTAGGAAAATACCACCGCTCGTCCCTGACTGCCACTCATAAGGAAGACAATCAATAAATAAAATTGTGCTCCGACTTCATCACAAGCGGTTCACCATACGTGCATGCTACGGGAATCACAAACTTCAATGCAAGCATTCTTTAAATTCATAATTACCCCTACTAGCATTGCTTTAATATTATCACCTTCATATCTCAAAACAATTATCAAGCATCAAACTTATCTTAGTATTCAATGCACTCAAAAGAAAGTTTCACAAATCTTGAATACCAAGTATATTAACTTTAAGCAAATTACCATGCTATTAACAACTCTCAAAATAATCTAAGTGAAGCATGAGAGATCAATAGTTTCTTTAAAACAAATCCACCACCGTGCTCTAAAAGATCTAAGTGAAGCACTAGAGCAAAAATTATTATGCTCAAAAGATATAAGTGAAGCACTATGAGCAAAACTATCAAGCTCAAAAGATATAAGTGAAGCACTATGAGCAAAACTATCAAGCTCAAAAGATATAAGTGAAGCACTATGAGAAAAACTATCAAGCTCAAAAGATATAAGTGAAGCACGTAGAGTATTCTAGCAAATTCCATATCATGTATGGCTCTCTCAAAAGGTGTGTACAGCAAGGATGATTGTGGCAAACTAACAAGCAAAGACACAAATAATACAAGACGCTCCAAGCAAAACACATGACATGTAGTGAATAAAAATATAGCTCCAAGTAAATTACCGATGGAAGTTGACGAAAGAGGGGATGCCTTCCGGGGCATCCCCAAGCTTAGGCTCTTGCCACTCTTTGTTCCATGATCCATCAAAAGAATTCACCCAAACACAAAACTCAATAGAAATCTCGTGAGCTCCGTTAGTGAAAGAAAACAAAAAACTACTTCAAGGTACTGTAATGAACTCATTCTTTATTTATATTGGTGTTAAACTTACTGTATTCCAACTTCCTTATGGTTTATAAACTAATTTATTAGCCATAGATGCATTGAAATTAGCAAACAACACACGAAAAACAGAATCTGTCAAAAACAGAACAGTCTGTAGCAATCTGTAACTAACGCAAACTTATGGAACTCAAAAACTTCTACGAAAATAGTACGTACTAGACAATATTTTTATTGAACAGAAGCAAAAAGAATCAATGCAAAATCGCATTCCTGTGATTTATTGAATTTTTTCTCGTGAGCGCAAAGTTTCTGTTTTTCAGCAGAATCAAATCAACTATCATCATAGATTATCCTATAGGTTCTACTTGGCACAAACACTAATTAAAACACAAAACCACATCTAAACAGAAACAAAATTTAACACTAAACAGGAACAAAGAACACAAAATAAAATTGGGTTGCCTCCCAACAAGCGCTATCGTTTAACGCCCTTAGCTAGGCAATGAGATTTCAATGATGCTCACATGAAAGACAACAATTGAAGCATAAAGAGAGCATCGTGTAGCATGTGAAAAACACATCTAAGTCTAATATACTTCCTATGCATAGGCATCTTATAGGCAAACAAATTATCATAGCAAGCAAAAACTAGCATATGCAAGGAAGCGGAAAGAAACATTAGCAATCTCAACATGACGAAAGGTAATTTAGTAAGATAAAAATTTCTACGACCATATTTTCCTCTCTAATAATAATTACATGTAGGATCATAAGCAAATTCAACAAAATAGCTATCACAAGACATATTCTCAACATGATCCACATGCATACGAAGTTGACACTATTCCAAAATAGTGGGATCTATATTAACTAAAGTCATGACCTCTCCAAACCCACTTTTATCAAAAAATTCATAAGATTGAACATTCTCCAAATATGTGGGATCTAAAGTTGACACTCTTCCAAACCCACTTTTAGTATTATTGTAAACACTATTATCAATCTCATATTCATGAAGGGGCTCAAATAAATTTTCAAGATCGTAAGAAGAATCACCCCAATCATGATCATTGCTACAAGTAGTACACATGGTAAAACTAGCATCCCCAAGCTTAGGGTTTTGCATATTATTAGCACAATTGACATCAAGAGAATTTATAGTAAAATCATTGCAATCATGCTTTTTATTCAAAGATGTATCATGAATCGTTTCATAAAGTACTCCATCACATTTTTTAGATTCACGAATTTCAAGAAAAACCTCATAAAGATAATCTAGTGCACTCAACTCACTAGCAATAGGTTCATCATAATTAGATCTCTTAAATAGATTAGCAAGTGGATGAGGATCCATAAACTTTTAGCAAGCGAAGATGCAAGCAAAAAGAAGGTACAAGGAGACACAAGCAACCATAAGATCGAGCCGAAGAAGGGCGAATAAAACGGCAAGGGTGAAGTGAGGGAGAGGAAAATGAGAGGCAAATGGCAAATAATGTAATGCGAGAGATAGGGATTGTGATGGGTACTTGGTATGGTTGACCTTTGCGCAAACTCCCCAGCAACGGCGCCAGAAATTCTTCTTGCTACCTCTTGAGAACTGCGTTGGATTTTCCCGAAGAGGAGAGGATGATGAAGTAAAGTAGCGTAATGTTTCCCTCGGTTTTTGAGAACCAAGGTATAAATCCAGTAGGAGATCACACACAAGTCCCTCGTACCTACACAAAACGATAGAAACTCGCAACCAACGCTTAGGGGTTGTCAATCCCTTCACGGTCACTTACGAGAGTGAGATCTGATAGTGATAATATTTTTGGTATTTTTGATAAATAGATGCAAAGTAAAAAGTAAAAGGCAAAGTAAAACAAAGCAAGTAAATAAAGTAATGGAGATTGATATGATGAGAATAGACCTGGGGGCCATAGGTTTCACTAGTGGCTTCTCTCAAGAGCATAAGTATTCTACGATGGGCGAACAAATTACTGTTGAGCAATTGATAGAAAAGCAAATAATTATGAGATTATCTAGGTATGATCATGTATATAGGCATCATGTCCAAAACAAGTAGATCGAAACAATTATGCATCTACTACTATTACTCCACTCATCGACCGCTATCCAGCATGCATCTAGAGTATTAAGTAAAAACAGAGTAACGCTTTAAGCAAGATGACATGATGTAGAGGGATAAATTCATGCAATATGATAAAAAAAACCATCTTGTTATCCTCGATGGCAACAATACAATACGTGCCTTGCAACTCTTTCTGTCACTGAGTAAGGACACCGCAAGATTGAACCCAAAGCTAAGCACTTCTCCCATTGCAAGAACTACCAATCTAGTTGGCCAAACCATAAAGATAATTCGAAGAGACTTGCAAAGATAACTCAATCATACATAAAATAATTCAGAGAAGAATCAAATATTGTTCATAGATAAGCTGGATCATAAACCCACAATTAATCGGTCTCAACAAACACACCGCAAAAAGAAGATTACATCGAATAGATCTCCACAAGAGAGGGGGAGAACATTGTATTGAGATCCAAAAAGCGAGGAGAAGCCATCTAGCTAATCACTATGGACCCGAAGGGCTGAAGTTAACTACTCACACTTCATCGGAGAGGCTATGGTGTTGATGTAGAAGCCCTCCATGGTAGATGCGCTCTCCGGCGGAGCTCCGGAACAGGCCCCAAGATGGGATCTCGTGGATACAGAAGGTTGCGGCGGTGGAATTAGGTTTTTGGCTCCGTATCTGATCTGACGGGGGTACGTAGGTATATATAGGAGGAAGGAGTACGTCGGTGGAGCTTCGAGGGGCCCACGAGGTTGGGGGGCGCGCCCTCCACCCCCGTGGCCTCCTCGGAAACTTCTTGGAGTAGGGTCCAAGTCTCCTGGATCACGTTTGGTTGGAAAATCATGTTCCCGAAGGTTTTATTCCGTTTGGACTCCGTTTGATATTCTGTTTCTTCGAAACACTGAAATAGGCAAAAAAAATAGCAATTCTGTGCTGGGCCTCCGGTTAATAGGTTAGTCCCAAAAATAATATAAAAGTGGAAAATAAAGCCCAATATAGTCCAAAACAGTAGACAAAGTAGCATGGAGTAATCAAAAATTATAGATACGTTGGAGACGTATCAACGAGTAGGAGCGAACTGCCAGCGTGCGAACGGCAGGGTAGTGGCTTTCCATTCTCCCATGATACGGGCTTCCAAGAGCACTTGGATCTGAGATCGAACGATTGCATGGCGTGATTCTAGACCTATGGGTGAATATCCTCTCCTGGAGGGTTATTCTGCAAATTTTTAGTAACTTAGCATGCGACCATTTGATCTCAGATCCAAGGGCTGCCAGCAGCCCGTATCATGGTCGCGCCTACCATGACCGTCGCGTCGCTCGCGCGGTCGCGTCCTTGGAGATTTAACACGGTGCGTTAGGCTATCTGTTGTTGGCATGTCATACATAGTCATCACTTAGTCACTCATACTACAACAAGGTTAGCTATAAGGTTGGCTATAAGTGTATTTTTTTTAGTCCTCTCTATCTCTTTCTTCGTACTACCTCCGTCCCATAATATAAGAACGTTTTTGACACTAGTGTAGTGCCAAAAACGTTCTTATATTATGGGACACAGGGAGTACTAGTATTTCTTGCATTTTCCAAGGAGTGATCTCTTCCAATGAAATGGAGTTGCTAAGTTTGCTTCATTTAATTAGCTATAGACTCAAAATTGTCTTTTCACCTAGGTACACGCGCTTAGCACTGTTTCTTCCTTGGGTCACCAAACTTGCCACATCAGACTTTATGCCGATGTGGCAAGCTTAGCACTTGTAGGAGTAAGTAAGTACTGCAATAGTGGGCTATAAGCCCACTTTACATGGCATTTTTCATGTGTGGAGGGAAGAGGCAAGGAAAAAGTGGAGAAGTGGGCTCCCATGCAAGAGCCAGCCTCAACTACATGGTGGAGCATTGGGAGAGGCACCTATATGGAGGTGGTCAGGAATCCGGAGACTCACGTCAGTCGTAGCACCGCAGTTAGAATGAAAATGGCAAGTCAAATCAGGAGGCCCCAACTGTCCAGCAGTAACTCACTGTCAAATCACACAGCCCTATGTTTGCAGCAGCCTACTCCCTCGTATTCTCGCGTCTCTGTCAAACCGACTAGGCGGAACTGCCCCGCCTACCACGCAGGAAAAGCCCCGCCCTTGACTTTTAAATACAACTACATCCGCTTAAGAATCCAATGATATAGTAGTACTTTTTGTGACATACTAGTAACTCATATTTAGTTAGTCAAATGGATGACCTAGAACTACGTGCACGCCCTATAAACCGAGACGCCTAAAAATAAAAAACTGAGATGGAGAGGGTAGTTCAGCACGTATCTTTTTAGATCAATATAGTCGGGATTCACCAAGGAGCAAAACCAAGTGGTTGGTTGCTCCTGTCGTGTTGGCGTAGCAACTCAAGCAGGGTCAGTCCGCACACGAAATGGCGACACACTTAACAGGACCCCTTTGGCCGACATGTGGCTCATCCACCCTCTTGTTCCGCGTGCGATGCACCAAATTACAGTTCGGAGCAGCGGTTGGAACTGGAGGCACCCCGGTCGTAGCGCCACAGTAGTAGAAAATGAGCGACGAGGGGTCAAATCACAAAGCCCCACCTTTCCCGCATTAAGCTAGACGGACGAAGCAACCATCATTTCACTCTAGGGTGCAAGATCATAAAGAAAAGAGAAAACAATGATGCGTGCGGCAGCTACCTAGGGCACCCTAGGGTAGGGGTCCCCACTACATATCCTTTTTTTGAAAGCGCCTCCACTACAAATCGGCTTCTCCCTCATCCTCTTGAAGAAAACTGATGATGAGTGCGGCGGTAGGGTTTGTAGGAGTACTATGGCGTGCGGGGACACGTCGTAGTAAACGGGTTCGAGTCGACGCATGTGTGGGCCGCTTGGTTTTACGGTAACAGGCAGCATTTTGGGTTCGGGGACCAGTGGAGATATAGTACGTACAAAAAATTGTGGACGTAGGTTCGACCGAAAGGCAATGATGCATTGAACGCATGAGATTTTGAAACCAAATTATGAATAAATACACACTATAGCATGTAAAGCTTTAAGGCATATATGCATGATGTAGATGTTCGTTTAGTTCTTATAGTTCATCTCACTCAAAATCAATTAGTTTGTAAAAATGTTAAGATTCATGGGGTTGTGCATTGTAAAGCATAAAGTAAAAAACAAATAATGGCAATTCATTTAGAAAAAAAACAATTATGATACAAAAGATTCTAGAACAAAGGAGAAGTTCTTGTGTTTTGAGGTTTGTGCATTATGCTTAAGTTCAACCATGGAGTCTTCTAAATTGTACATGTGGTAGATCTGGTGGAATGTTGATGATATCCAACGTCCAGTAGTGCTCGGATTTGCCATCTCTGCACTGTCGGATTAGCTTCATCCAGCGACCATCTTTCAAAGTTATTGGCAAACTATATAGTTCTTGAGCCATAGTTGCATGTTTTGGAAAAAAGCTACTAGTGAGTTGTACTATCTATTTAGGAATAGAAGATGTATACATGGAAGTTGTAGGGACAGAGATGACATGGAGCATCTCAATTCCTATGAGTAGGGATTGGAAAAGAGATGTCATTTGGTTCACATCATAGGAACTTTTCTATTGAATCTAGAGATGACATGTATCTCAATTCCTATGAGGAGGGATTAGAAAAGATACGTAATTTCATTCAGATCATAAAAACTATTCTATTGAATATACGCTAATGTTTATTTTCCTTTGAAATTAAGGGAGTATAGGAATCCATTCATTTGAACCAAGTGGCTCTAAAGCTATAGAAATGATATCATGTTTATTTCCTTTGAAATGTGGAGTATATGAATTTATTCCTATGAACCAATTGGCTCTAAAGGAAAAAATCCTATAAAAATCATATTATATAGTGTTCCTATGATATTCCTCAACACCAAAGGATGGCTGAAATTGATGCGGTTGATACGATGGTCTTATTTTCTAGACTCCTCCCCCATCTTTATAGTTACCTCTCGAAGATGAATGAAATGATATATACAGGGTATTCTACATGTGCAATTTGGTACACGAAAACTCGGTAAAAGTTTGCGAGGTTCGAATTTTCAATAAAGCTATATGCACTGCATTTCGGAAAGGAGGGAGCATATGGCAGTTGGTAACACTCACATGGAAGACTTGTGTGTAGGAGGAGTGTCTGTTCTGTTAAATGACATGGCAAAACTGACACTGTCGGATGCTGATCTAACGGTTCTTACGGGGTTCGTCAGGAAAAGGCTTGTGGCGAATGTTTGTCGGATAATGATTTACGGACACATGCATTGCATTGATACGCGCCCCTTCCCTCTCACGCACACGCACCCTCACGAGTCACGACTCTCCCGAGTTCTCTCGCAGACTCGCATGTCGCACCCACCGTCTATCTGCAGTTAGACGTCACGCACATATGTGCTCTTCACACCCTACCCTCAGAACTTCTAAAAAACAAAAGACGCCGCGCACATTTTATTTCAGCTCACACGTCACACACTTATACTATTACTCTTGCGTCGAACGTTCTTTTGGCATAGAATATTGTACTCTGACGAAGAGAAGCGGTGCACGCACGCACTAGTTCTCTCTCACCCACTCACTGGTACACGTAGGAGCGCATTTTTTTGAAGCTGGTACAACAAAATCACTCCACTATATATATAAGAAGGAGCCTTAGTGCTTGCTTTACTAGGGTTCCTCTCGTTCACTCTCTCATGCTCTCCAGATCTAAGCAAGACATAGGTGGCCACACTCTCTCGCAGCTCACGGCTGGTCACAAATCCGGCCGGACAACCTCGACCGGGGCAGGGGTGTAGGTGCATCGTTCATGCTGTCGGCGGCGGCAAGGGAGGAGACCAACGGCTGCCCGCGCGTCCCGATCGGCAGTTGTGCCGTTTTCTCCAAGAGAGCGCTGGCTCGGGAGTGCCTCCGGCCCCTTCTTCCTCCCTGCGGTATTTTGGCCAAGATGCGGCCTCCCGACACTGTCTTTGCCACATGCCGACGACCCTCAGGTATATATTCCTTCGAAACCTGCCTTGCTCTACTGCCCTAGCTCCCTTCGTGTGGATCTTTTTCTACTTCCGTCCGCTGTTCCAAAGCCACCTAGACTTTTACTATTATTAGACGTAAAGCTAGTTCATACAGTCGACTCTAAGATTTGGTTCAAACAGGGAAGAAAGTGGGATAGCTGTAGCATGAATCTAGGACTTGGTTCTAAGAGGAAATAGGGGAAAGTTGTAGATACTGGCTACCCAAGGGGTCTCTTGGTTGAAAAGGCAAAGAAAGCATGGTGGATGGCGAAGGGTGGGGGGAACTGGACCTATCTCATGGTTGAAAAAGGAAATAAAGTGACGGGTGTTGGGGGACAACGCAAATGAGAATGAGCAGGTCTAGATTTCCTGTGCTCACATAGGAAAATGTCACGACCGGTTTTCCAATAAAAATATTTATTGATAAACGAGTCTTTTGAGTCCAGTATGAGAGAGATCCTCCTCACTGGTAGACAATTTCTTGATACAATAAGCCAGTAGCATAAAATATATTACATGGTTGAACTGCGGTTGCTCAACCAAATTATTACAAGCACGCCAATAATTATACATAATGGCGGACAGGATACAGCGGTGTGGAGACATACTACTGGCTCATGGATAGGTTGGTGGTGGAAAAACACAGCGGGAAGGGAAATACAAGACTCTAAGTCTATCATTTCATCGAACGTCGAGGTGAGGCTCGATGAATTTATTTGGTAGCGGAAGCGGATATAAAACAGTGACCAAATCCAGGGTCGCATGAGACTGACTGGGACTCCTCTAAGTGTCGGACTCGCTATCGAACTCTTCATCCATGAGATCGCCTTCGTCAGCATCTGGCCAAATCAACAAGACAGTTCGGACGTAAGATATAACAAATGCGTGCATGGATGCAACATGATTAATTCCTCAATGCACAATAAATAAAATTGGCATAACGGGGTGAGTAAAAAGGGAACCAGCGGTAGTCCGCCTGAAATCCCACAGAGCATAAATAAGGACCGATCGGGTGTCTGAAGCGACGCCTCGAAAGGTGAGCAATTAAAAATAAGGAAAAGATGCCACAGTCGGGCGTCTTAGCGACACCACATAAAGGGCTTAAAAAGGAATGCCACAGTCGGACGTCTGAGCGACATCGCAGAAAGGGCTTTAAAAGAAAATGCCACAGTCGGACGTCTGAGCGACATCACAGAAAGGGCTTTAAAAGAAATGCCACAGTCGGACGTCTGAGCGACATCACATAAAGGGCTTTAAAAGAAATACCACAGTCGGACGTCTGAGCGACATCGCAGAAAGGGCTTTAAAAG
>NC_041393.1:16308359-16318344 GCF_002162155.2 Triticum dicoccoides
AAAGGGCTTTGAAAGAAAGGCCACAGTCGGACGTCTGAGCGACATCGCAGAAAGGGCTTTAAAAAGAAATGCCACAGTCGGACGTCTGAGCGACATCGCATAAAGGGCTTTAAAAGAAATGCCACAGTCGGACGTCTGAGCGACATCACAGAAAGGGCTTTAAAAGAAATGCCACAGTCGGACGTCTAAGCGACATCACATAAAGGGCTTTAAAAGAAATGCCACAGTCGGACGTCTGAGCGACATCACAAAAAGGGCTTTTATTCACAAGTAAATAATACTCATAATGAACATTTAATCCATGATAATAAACGGGTTAGTCCATCCACAGGAATAATCATTTGACCGGACTTAGCATTCATACGATTTACCGGGGTCTCTGTCATCAAAACTAACAATTGATTAGGATAGGATGGAACGAATTTGGACATGGAATAGATGATTTGGAGGAATATATGACTCTGTAGAGTTTGTACAAAAAATTTCCCACAGCCAACGGATTTCCGTAGTCACGAAGGACTAGTTCCGTTTACGGTATTTCGGAAGAAAACACAGCTAACCGGTACACACCCATCCTACCTCTCGATGCTAGGAATCACCCTAGTCATCGTCCAAGAAAAACTTTTGAGACGGGGAGATCACAATCTCGAATAGCATGGGATCAAATTTATATACGCGCGCTCTAAGGGGTGCCCCCCTCTCGGTCCCAACCGGAAACACCCATGCCCCCTGACCGGATGACTGGCTTTAATCCAGGGCCATGGAACCATCATCACGGCCTCTCCTCTTTGGTGTGTACCATGAAAGCGGTTTGCAACTTACTAAACCATATTCCTTGCGGAAAACATGTGGTAGTACAAGGAAGGAAATGATAGGTACTGGACCGATATGGTTTGACACTGAAGTCTCATAGTCTGGCGTTAGACTGGCATGCTACAACACTGCCATCGTACCCATCCTCATGCCAACACATGGCCATTCATATTCACATTCATCCACATATGGATCATCGAACTCACTCACCTTATTATCACATAAAATAACGTTCATCGGTATGCTCACCAACATGCCATGAAACTAACTAAATGCAAAACATGCCAAGACACTCATCATATCAAAAGTTCAAACATGCTTGCCTGGTTCAGAGTAGTCGGAGCCTAGCTCGGTGAAGTTCGCGGCTCCGGCACCTTCTTCGGTATCTACGGTTTAAAGAAAATATGTGCTAACGTAAATACCAAAGAGTGCACAGAAGGTAAACCAAATATTTTTCAAATAAATCTGATAAAAAACTAGACAAAATTTTAAAGAGAACAGAAAAAGAATCAATCAAAAATACTTTTCTGATTAAAAGTTATAAGGGTTTTTGTCCAGGGACTTATCTGTAATGAAACAGAAGATTTCCAGGGGCTAGTTTATAAAAACAGAAAACGCTTCGGTAGCGATTACGCCAGCCCGAAGAGAAAACGCATTCTGCCCGAAGGCGCTTCCAGAAAACGATTCGAAGAGAGAGCAGAGGGGCTGACGGTGGGGTCCCACCCGTCAGGTTCAAAAGTTCAAACGGGGCGGCAGAGTTTGCCGGCGCCCGAGAGCCGCGGTGGTCGCCGGCGGCGATCCACGGCGAGGCAGAGAGATCGGAGAGTACCTCCGTGCTCAGGGTACCCTTCCGTGTCAGTTGATGGTGGTGGAGTCGGTCGGCGAGCACCACGTCGACGGCGAGCTCTGCTCCGGCGGACGGCGGCTCGGGTGGTCGAGGGGCTCGTCGGAGAGGGCTGCAAAGATTAAATTGAAGAGGGGGTTATGCTCCTGGCAGCTAGAGAGGGTAACGAATGGGGTTTGAGCGCCGGAGATGGCCTTACCAGAACGAATCGGGCTGGAGGCCGAGGCGGGGGGAGGCGGCCGGAGCTGGGGGAGGAGACCTCCTCGAGGTCACCCTAGTGGCCTGGCGGGGTGTTGGTGAGTAGTGGGGGTGCTGCGTGCACGAGAGTGAGCTTGGGACCCCTTTATATAGGCGGTCCGAGGCGGTTGCCGTGAACGAGGATCACCGGCGAGCGATTACGGTGGCGCAGTGCTCGGTCGCGGTGGTTAGGGGGTCGAGCGTCATCACGGAGGTTCAATGGGTCCGTTTTGGTGTTAAACTGGCCGGGGTTTGGGTGTTTGGGTCGAGCTCGACGGAACGGGGTGGTGCGGGCCCGTCGGCGGCAGAGAGCGCGCTCCGTGCGTGCTGCGCCACGGCGACGGTGCCGCATGCGTGTGCTGGCACGGAGAAGGCCACGCGGAGCCACCAGAGGATTTGGGCGGTGCCGAACGGTGTTGCGCCGCCGTTCTCCTCCCTGTCGGCCGTTACGGGGAGCCGGCCGCCGCAAGACACGCCGGAGCAGGCGGGTCAGGGCGCCACCGACGCCAGGGTCGCGCCAAGTGCACGTGTGAAGCTTCGGACAAGCAAGCGAGGCCGCGAGCAACGTGCCAAGTGCACTGTGGCCGCGTGATTGAAACTGTCGAAACTGAAGATGACACTGAAACTGAATTTCTGAACTTTGAACAGTGACAGTGCCCACCAGGTGTTCGACAGAATGAAATTGGCCTCTGGTGATTTTTCCTTGAGCTGATTTTTGGTGGAGTGGCTTCTCCTTGCTCAAGTAGGCTGCATGATTTTTGGTGGAATTTTTGGAGCAGTGTGGATATGAATTTCACCAAATTTGGCAAATCTGGTCCAAACTTGCAGAGACTGTATTTTGAAAAATTTGAAAAGAGGAGGAGTGGATCAAGATGGTTCTGGGTGTGGGTGCTAAGGACAATCGAGGAGAATTGGTTTGAGGTCAAAACTCAAATGCAATAGGGCACTTGCTTTGAAAATCTCTCAGGCTCCAAATAATTTTCAGAATTGAATTGAGGGGAAAAATAATTAGAATAAAAATCCAAAACCAGTTTGGATTAGTTGGGACAGAGAATTTAGGTTGATCACTAGGGGGAGGGGAGGTTTTGGAGGGGTTTTATCTCCTGAGCAAAAATACAAAGCCAAGGATGGCTTTAAAGATAAGAAAATCCCAAATTTTCATAGAGCTTCTTTTAAAAAATAAAACAAATTAAAACTCCCAAAGAGATTACATCTTTAGAGGGAACTAACAGAGAGAAAGTTTGCAAATGATCAACCACCAAAGTTTGAAAGAAATAAAATCCTTGCCAAGGCAAAAGGAGGTTTTTAAGAGGAAGGTTTTCTGAAAAAGAAAAATTTAAAAAGGTCTCTCCTCAAAACCACAAAGTTTTTTTGATAAAAGCCAAATAAAAATTTTTGGAGTGTCACAACACCTACCCCCTTAGGAAAAATCTCGTCCCCGAGATTTCAGCTGATCCTCAAATAAGTGTGGATGCTCTGTCCGAAGAAAATCCTCGCTTTCCCAAGTTGCTTCACTGTCGGTGTGATTGCTCCACTGGACTTTGAAAAACTTGATGGTTTTCTGTTGGGTCCTCCTTTCAGATTCCTCTAATATTCTTATGGGACGTTCTCAATAAGTGAGGTCTGGCTGTATGTCAATGTTCTCATGGGATACTTGTTTCTCTGGGTTGCTTACGCACTTCCTTAATTGAGAGACGTGGAACACGTCGTGAATGTCGGACAAGTCTTCGGGTAAGTCTAGTTGGTAGGCTACAGTGCCTCTTCGTGCCACTATGCAAAATGGTCCAATGAATCTTGGTGCTAATTTTCCCTTAATCTTAAACCGTTGCAATCCTCTCATCGGGGATACTCTCAAGTATACGAATTCACCGGGTTCGAAGCTGACCCTACTATGTTTCTGATCATAATAACTTTTCTGTCGACTTTGAGCGGTCTTAAGTCGGTCCCTGATTAGCTTGACTTTTTCCTCGGCTTCTCTGAGCATATCTGGTCCGAAGATGCGGCTGTCTCCGGTCTCTGACCAATTTAACGGGGTACGACATCTCCTTCCGTATAGGGCTTCGAAAGGAGCCATTTGCAGGCTGGCCTGGTAACTGTTGTTGTATGCGAACTCGGCATATGGCAGGCTGTCCTCCCAACTGGTTCCAGCATGTCTTCTAAAACCTGGTTTACGCGTTCTGTTTGTCCATTAGTCTGTGGATGGTATGCGGTACTGAAGGCTAGTAGGGTTCCCAGAGCCTGTTGTAATTGCTCCCAAAATCTTGAGACGAACTGAGTGCCTCTGTCGGAAATTATAGTCTTTGGGACACCGTGCAGACAGACTATGCGGGAAAGATAAATCCTGGCAAGCCTCTGAGTGGTGTATGTTGTCTTCACTGGAATAAAGTGTGCTACTTTGGTCAACCTGTTAGTGATGACCCATATGGCATCATTCCCGTGTCGTGACCGAGGTAATCCGACAATAAAATCCATCCCTATTTCATCCCATTTCCACTCAGGTATTTTGTTAGGTTGCAGTAGTCCGGCTGGTCTCTGATGTTCAGCTTTTATGCGTTGACATGAGTCGCAACATGCAATGAAAGCGGCTATGTCCCTCTTCATACCGTGCCACCAAAATCTTTCCTGAATATCCTTATACATTTTGGTTCCTCCAGGGTGGATCGAATATGGAGTGGTGTGTGCTTCAGTTAAAACTTGCTGTTTAAGGTCTTCTATGTTTGGCACGCATAGCCTTTCTCCGTACCATAATATTCCTTCATTGTCTATGACGAATTCCGAGGCCTTGCCCATACTCAACTTCCTTTTAATTCCTTCAATGCTGGGGTGACCGGACTGAGCCTCTTTAATTTTCTCCACAAGGTGTGGTTGTATTTCCAAGGTTGATATGGTGCCTTCTGCTACCATTATCAAGTTGAGCTTGAGAAATTCTTGATGGAATTCGGGCCTCAAGCTGTGCAGATAGTTCCCCTCGGAGCTGGGGTTCTGACTCAGGGCATCGGCCACTACGTTTGCTTTCCCTGGATGGTAATGGATACCAACATCGTAATCCTTTACCAATTCTAACCAGCGGCGTTGCCGTAAATTTAGTTCTGGCTGCGTAAAAATGTATTTGAGGCTTTTGTGATCCGTATATATCTCACATCGATTCCCAAGTAGAAAATGCCTCCATTCCTTGAGTGCATGAATAACTGCTGCCATTTCTAAATCATGAGTGGGATAATTTTCCTCGTGTTTGCGAAGTTGCCTTGAAGCGTAGGCGACAACCTTGCCTTCTTGCATCAACACGCATCCGAGACCCTTTCTGGATGCGTCACAAAATACTTCAAAATTCTTGTGTATATCGGGTACAATTAATACTGGTGTTGTTGTTAATTTCTGCTTTAGCTCTTGGAAACTTTTCTCGCAGGCTTCTGTCCATTCAAACTTCTTATCTTTCTTGAGTAACTGTGTCATAGGCTTGGATATGGTGGAAAATCCTTCAATAAATCTGCGGTAATACCCTGCCATTCCCAAGAAACTTCGTATGTCTGTTACGCTGGCTGGTGACTTCCAGTCAAGTACGGCCTTGACTTTCTCTGGGTCCACTGCTATACCGTCTTGAGTCAGCACGTGGCCTAGAAAACCTACTTGTCTTAGCCAAAATTCACACTTGCTGAACTTGGCATGCAATTGGTGTTTCCTTAGCTCTCCTAGTACAATCCTGAGATGTTCTGCGTGTTCTTCTGGTGTTTTGGAGTATACCAGAATATCATCGATGAATACTACGACGAATTTGTCCATAAACTTCATAAATACTTTGTTCATGAGGTGAAAAAAATATGTCGGGGCGTTAGTTAATCCAAATGGCATTACTGTGAACTCGTACAGTCCATATCTGGAGGTGAAGGCTGTTTTGGGGATATCTTCTGTTCGTACCTTCAATTGATGGTATCCTGACCTTAAGTCAATTTTTGAGAATACCTTGGCCTGAGCAAGTTGATCAAACAAATCGTTTATCCTTGGCATCGGGTATTTGTTTTTGACTGTGACCATGTTAAGTGCTCGATAGTCGATACACAATCTCAGCGTTCCATCCTTCTTCTTGGCAAATAAAATTGGTGATCCCCAAGGTGAGGAGCTGGCCCGAATGTATCCTTTATCCAGTAATTCCTTTATTTGCTTCTTCAATTCGATCAACTCAGATGGTGCCATTATGTATGGTTTCTTGTATATGGGGGTGGTTCCTGGTGCTAGCTCAATGCGGAATTCTATTTCTCGATCTGGTGGCATGCCTGGCAGCTCTTCAGGGAATACATCTGGAAATTCACACACTACTGGAACCTTGTTTAGCTCAGAAACGTCCACCTTATTTAATCTCGGTTGCCAGGGTCTTTTTCCTTCCTTGGCTGATACTCTTATTGTCTTCCCTTGGTGGTGTGTGAGAATCACGGTCCTGTTGAAACAGTCGATAAAACCTTTATTGGTGGTTAGCCAATCCATCCCTAGGATGACATCCAGTCCTTTATTTTCCAATACAATAAGATTTGCGTAAAACTCCAATCCTTCAAACTCAATGACCACATTCTGACAGTAATTCTGAGAAACTTGCTGAATCCCAGGGGACTTGATTATTATGGATTTCTCCAAAGGAAGCATCGAAAAATTATTTTGCAAAGCAAAACTTTTCGAGATGAAACAGTGAGAAGCTCCAGAATCAAACAAAACCATTGCAGGTATTGTGTTGACAGGAAATGTACCGAGTACGATATCCGGAGCATTTTGTGCCTCCTCTTTGGTTACGTGGTTCAGATGACCCTTCCTGTGGTTATTGTTGGGATTGAAATTGTTTCGTTTGGGCGCTGAATTATTGCCGCCGTTGTTCGGCTTTGGGGTTGAGTTCCTTGGCTTGGGGCACTGTTTGGCATAATGCCCTTCTTCTCCACAAGTGTAACAAGTAACGCCGGGGCGATAGGTGAATTCCTTGTCCCTTGCATGAAAATTCTTGATTGGGCGTGAGACATTGGATGAGAATTTGGGTGTCCCACCCTTTTTAAAATCTATCTTGCTTCGGTGATTGCGGGTGTAATTAGTCTGGTCCCTTTTTCGCTTGCGGATATCTTCCAGACTGCGTCTCTCATTTTCCAGAGTAATGGCCTTGTCCACCAGCGTTTTAAAATCAGGAAAAGTGTGCACGACCAGTTGGCATTTAAGTGCGGGTGCCAGACCGTCAAGGAATTTCTCCATCATCTTGATTTCAGTCATACGCTCTTCATTGGCGTAGCGGGACAACAGAGTAAATTGACTGTTGTAATCTGACACTGTCATGTTCCTTTGTTTGAGGTCATCGAATTCTCTCTTCTTGATTTTCATAATACTCTTAGGAATGTGTGCACCACGGAAACCTTCCTTGAAATCATCCCAGGTTATGTCATTTTCGTTGGGATGCATGTGCAGAAAGTTCTCCCACCACGATGCGGCTGCTCCTGTGAGATAGTGCGGAGCATATAATACCTTCTCGGGGTCTGAACATTTTGCAATAATTAATTTTCTCTCCATATCTCGAAGCCAGTCCTCGGCTTCAAGAGGCTTGTCAGTATGAGAAAATGTTTGAGGACGTGTCTTCTGTAGCTCAGATAACTTGGAGTGCTGTTGATACTGTCCATGGTGATTTCCCATGTTGATGACTTGGTTCATTATTTCACGATGTTGTTGCTGACTCTGTTCATAAAGGCGGCACATTTGTGAAAGTGCCGATTCATTGCCCGGTTGGCTAGACTGTCCCTGAGTGAACTCGTTGCTGGGTTGTGCATCATAATTTTCCTCTGATGGAATTGGCATGGAGCGAGTCCAAGGACGAGACATTTTTCACTTTGGGGATATATTTTGTAAAACCCATAAGAAAAGCGGAAAAAGTCGCAAAAACAAATCCATAAAATGCATAAAGCTGGCAAATAGAATTAAATAACTCAGCTTACTTAAGAAAAACAAATCGACTTGCGCACGGAGAAGGACTGCTCATTACATATCTTACACGCGGGCGGTAATTATACAATACATCACTCAGGATATGCGTACATAATCCTGACATGTTATTTAGGCTAGTGCACTTCTCCAGATCCTACATGATGCGCAAATAGGCTACTTCTCACAACCTATGTACATATCTTACAAAGCGGCGCATTACATGGCAGCTAGGCGTACTCAGGCAGAAATGTTGACGACCTCCTTTGCCCTGCCGAGGGCGAGGCATAGCGAGGTTGGGGACTCGACTTCCTCCTCGCTAATGGGCTCCATACGTGTAGTGTTGCGCAGAGTGGGCGGAGCGGTTGCCAGGGGCGGAGCAACACGTACAGGAGTGGGCGCGAAGGGTGGTGCAGTGCGTACTGGAGTGGGCGCAATAACTTGGTTGAATTCTTTGGTAGAAGGCAGACGACGAGCAGGCGAAAAAGATGCTGATGACGAGACAAAAGTCAGTGGCGGTGCGATGGGTAGAAGCACCCTCCTGTTGGCAGCACAGCCATGGACTGAGTCCATGCGGGTAGCTACGAAGTCGTCCACCAGGTTGTCGAAGGCTGCCTCCAGGGCCCGGAGATACTCAATGAGCATCTCAAAAGCCTCGTCTCGTTCTCCTCTGGGGTAGGAGTATGCGTAGTGACAGGTGTAAGGCACATGGCACGGAAGATAACGGTAACGACGAGTCTTCATCACGGGAAGGACATCCCTGAGACAAGCTATCGTCTCGCGGGCTGCCATCTGCATAGCATGCCTCTCCGTAGGCATGGCTCTTCCCACGAACCGGAAGCGGCGTAACTCACCATGCCCTCCCTTGAACTGCACCGCGGCCTGGTGCATGGTCAGACTGTCGTTGACTCGGTGCTGGCAGAGTGTGAAGACTGGGCGCACGGATGGCCCCATCGCGACCTGAACAATGAAAGAAAGAAGCTTGACGAACCCATCGGGCACGTTGGCGAAGGTCTGAGACTCGCAGCTATTGTCGGCCATCTACAAAAGTAGGCAAAATTCTGCATGGTCAGATCATAAATTTATGCTGACTGACAGAAAATGACTACCATTGCAAAAATATAAATTAGCTCTATCAGGCTAATAACCAATTAGCGATCGCACCTAGTGGCTTCCTACAGTCAGCCTGGCTCTGGTACCAAGCTTGTCACGACCGGTTTTCCAATAAAAATATTTATTGATAAACCAGTCTTTTGAGTCCAGTATGAGAGAGATCCTCCTCACTGGTAGACAATTTCTTGATACAATAAGCCAGTAGCATAAAATATATTACATGGTTGAACTGCGGTTGCTCAACCAAATTATTACAAGCACGCCAATAATTATACATAATGGCGGACAGGATACAGCGGTGTGGAGACATACTACTGACTCATGGATAGGTTGGTGGTGGAAAAACACAGCGGGAAGGGAAATACAAGACTCTAAGTCTATCATTTCATCGAACGTCGAGGTGAGGCTCGATGAATTTATTTGGTAGCGGAAGCGGATATAAAACAGTGACCAAATCCAGGGTCGCATGAGACTGACTGGGACTCCTCTAAGTGTCGGACTCGCTATCGAACTCTTCATCCATGAGATCGCCTTCGTCAGCATCTGGCCAAATCGACAAGCCAGTGAGTACTTTGAAAGTACTCGCAAGACAGTTCGGACGTAAGATATAACAAATGCATGCATGGATGCAACATGATTAATTCCTCAATGCACAATAAATAAAATTGGCATAACGGGGTGAGTAAAAAGGGAACCAGCGGTAGTCCGCTTGAAATCCCACAGAGCATAAATAAGGACCGATCGAGTGTCTGAAGCGACGCCTCGAAAGGTGAGCAATTAAAAGTAAGGAAAATATGCCACAGTCGGGCGTCTTAGCGACACCACATAAAGGGCTTAAAAAGGAATGCCACAGTCGGACGTCTGAGCGACATCGCAGAAAGGGCTTTAAAAGAAAATGCCACAGTCGGACGTCTGAGCGACATCACAGAAAGGGCTTTAAAAGAAATACCACAGTCGGACGTCTGAGCGACATCACATAAAGGGCTTTAAAAGAAATACCACAGTCGGACGTCCGAGCGACATCGCAGAAAGGGCTTT
>NC_041393.1:16318516-16324209 GCF_002162155.2 Triticum dicoccoides
AGTCGGACGTCTGAGCGACATCGCAGAAAGGGCTTTAAAAAGAAATGCCACAGTCGGACGTCTGAGCGACATCGCATAAAGGGCTTTAAAAGAAATGCCACAGTCGGACGTCTGAGCGACATCACAGAAAGGGCTTTAAAAGAAATGCCACAGTCGGACGTCTGAGCGACATCACATAAAGGGCTTTAAAAGAAATGCCACAGTCGGACGTCTGAGCGACATCACAAAAAGGGCTTTTATTCACAAGTAAATAATACTCATAATGAACATTTAATCCATGATAATAAACGGGTTAGTCCATCCACAGGAATAATCATTTGACCGGACTTAGCATTCATACGATTTACCAGGGTCTCTGTCATCAAAACTGACAATTGATTAGGATAGGATGGAACGAATTTGGACATGGAATAGATGATTTGGAGGAATATATGACTCTGCAGAGTTTGTACAAAAAATTTCCCACAGCCAACGGATTTCCGTAGTCACGAAGGACTAGTTCCGTTTACGGTATTTCGGAAGAAAACACAGCTAACCGGTACACACCCATCCTACCTCTCGATGCTAGGAATCACCCTAGTCATCGTCCAAGAAAAACTTTTGAGACGGGGAGATCACAATCTCGAATAGCATGGGATCAAATTTATATACGCGCGCTCTAAGGGGTGCCCCCCTCTCGGTCCCAACTGGAAACACCCATGCCCCCTGACCGGATGACTGGCTTTAATCCAGGGCCATGGAACCATCATCACGACCTCTCCTCTTTGGTGTGTACCATGAAAGCATTTTGCAACTTACTAAACCATATTCCTTGCGGAAAACATGTGGTAGTACAAGGAAGGAAATGATAGGTACTGGACCGATATGGTTTGACACTGAAGTCTCATAGTCTGGCGTAAGACTGGCATGCTACAACACTGCCATCGTACCCATCCTCATGCCAACACATGGCCATTCATATTCACATTCATCCACATATGGATCATCGAACTCACTCACCTTATTATCACATAAAATAACGTTCATCGGTATGCTCACCAACATGCCATGAAACTAACTAAATGCAAAACATGCCAAGACACTCATCATATCAAAAGTTCAAACATGCTTGCCTGGTTCAGAGTAGTCGGAGCCTAGCTCGGTGAAGTTCGCGGCTCCGGCACCTTCTTCGGTATCTACGGTTTAAAGAAAATATGTGCTAACGTAAATACCAAAGAGTGCACAGAAGGTAAACCAAATATTTTTCAAATAAATCTGATAAAAAACTAGACAAAATTTTAAAGAGAACCGAAAAAGAATCAATCAAAAATACTTTTCTGATTAAAAGTTATAAGGGTTTTTGTCCAGGGACTTATCTGTAATGAAACAGAAGATTTCCAGGGGTTAGTTTATAAAAACAGAAAACGCTTCGGTAGCGATTACGCCAGCCCGAAGAGAAAACGCATTCTGCCCGAAGGCGCTTCCAGAAAACGATTCGAAGAGAGAGCAGAGGGGCTGACGGTGGGGTCCCACCCATCAGGTTCAAAAGTTCAAACGGGGCGGCAGAGTTTGCCGGCGCCCGAGAGCCGCGGTGGTCGCCGACGGCTATCCACGGCGAGGCAGAGAGATCGGAGACTACCTCCGTGCTCAGGGTACCCTTCCACGTCAGTTGATGGTGGTGGAGTCGGTCGGCGAGCACCACATCGACGGCGAGCTCTGCTCCGGCGGACGGCGGCTCGGGTGGTCGAGGGGCTCGTCGGAGAGGGCTGCAAAGATTAAATTGAAGAGGGGGTTATGCTCCTGGCAGCTAGAGAGGGTAACGAACGGGGTTTGAGCACCGGAGATGGCCTTACCAGAACGAATCGGGCTGGAGGCCGAGGCGGGGTGAGGCGGCCGGAGCTGGGGGAGGAGACCTCCTCGAGGTCCCCCTAGTGGCCTGGCGGGGTGTTGGTGAGTAGTGGGGGTGCTGCGTGCACGAGAGTGAGCTTGGGACCCCTTTATATAGGCGGTCCGAGGCGGTTGCCGTGAACGAGGATCACCGGCGAGCGATTACGGTGGCGCAGTGCTCGGTCGGCGTGGTTAGGGGGTCGAGCGTCATCACGGAGGTTCAATGGGTCCGTTTTGGTGTTAAACTGGCCGGGGTTTGGGTGTTTGGGTCGAGCTCGACGGAACGGGGTGGTGCGGGCCCATCGGCGGCAGAGAGCACGCTCCGTGCGTGCTGCGCCACGGCGACGGTGCCGCATGCGTGTGCTGGCACGGAGAAGGCCACGCGGAGCCACCAGAGGATTTGGGCGGTCCCGAACGGCGTTGCGCCGCCGTTCTCCTCCCTGTCGGCCGTTACGGGGAGCCGGCCGCCGCAAGACACGCCGGAGCAGGCGGGTCAGGGCGCCACCGACGCCAGGGTCGCGCCAAGTGCACGTGTGAAGCTTCGGACAAGCAAGCGAGGCCGCAAGCAACGTGCCAAGTGCACTGTGGCCGCGTCATTGAAACTGTCGAAACTGAAGATGACACTGAAACTGAATTTCTGAACTTTGAACAGTGACAGTACCCACCAGGTGTTCGACAGAATGAAATTGGCCTCTGGTGATTTTTCCTTGAGCTGATTTTTGGTGGAGTGGCTTCTCCTTGCTCAAGTAGGCTGCATGATTTTTGGTGGAATTTTTGGAGCAGTGTGGATATGAATTTCACCAAATTTGGCAAATCTAGTCCAAACTTGCAGAGACTGTATTTTGAAAATTTTGAAAAGAGGAGCAGTGGATCAAGATGGTTCTGGGTTGTGGGTGCTAAGGACAATCCAGGAGAATTGGTTTGAGGTCAAAACTCAAATGCAATAGGGCACTTTCTTTGAAAATCTCTCAGGCTCCAAATAATTTTCAGAATTGAATTGAGGGGAAAAATAATTAGAATAAAAATCCAAAACCAGTTTGGATTAGTTGGGACAGAGAATTTAGGTTGATCACTAGGGGGAGGGGAGGTTTTGGAGGGGTTTTATCTCCTGAGCAAAAATACAAAGCCAAGGATGGCTTTAAAGATAAGAAAATCCCAAATTTTCATAGAGCTTCTTTTAAAAAATAAAACAAATTAAAACTCCCAAAGAGATTACATCTTTAGAGGGAACTAACAGAGAGAAAGTTTGCAAATGATCAACCACCAAAGTTTGAAAGAAATAAAATCCTTGCCAAGGCAAAAGCAGGTTTTTAAGAGGAAGGTTTTTCTGAAAAAGAAAAATTTAAAAAGGTCTCTCCTCAAAACCACAAAGTTTTTTTGATAAAAGCCAAATAAATTTTTTTGGAGTGTCACAGAAAATGTCGCCGAGGAGATAAAAATGGGACAAATGCAGACATGCTGCCTGATTGTTTGCCACTCTCGGCAGCCACATCTGCCTCGCCACTTTATGTCCCTGCTGTCCCTACGCCCATATCGCTACTGTTAATGTAAAATCACATGAAGCATTAAGCAATGCCACCTAATGTCACTATAAGTAATGGTCTAGTGCCGTCGATAAATTGAAGCAATGCCACCACCATTTTATGAAGTGCTTCCGTCTTGCTTTATTTCCCATGAATTGTGTTTTTGCAGTTACACTTAACTCTCACACCACTAACATTGCTTCATCCCAGTGGAACTGCACAAATTTGATTGCACATTTACTGACCATGTGCTACTCTCATGACAGTAATACTAATGCTATTGTTCTGCATGTTAATCCAGTGGCATTGTTGATGTGATGTGATGCTACTTACGTAAGGACTCTTCATACTGTCAATCTAGTGCCAATTATAATACAATAGATGCTGCTGTTAATCATAGCCACTACAAATATCTGTCACTGTTTAAATAACCATATTTTGTATTTGTGCAAACAGGGATGTCTGTCTCCATATCATTTCGGGTTGTCTGTCTCCGTATCGTTTCTATCCGCGCAATCAAAAGCACACACCTCAGTTTTAGTACAACTGCGCAAAATGAGATGGCTATCCCTCATTGTCGTCATTTAACCTCTAGTCTTCAAGGTATTCCTACATTGGTAGTAACTAAGGTAGAATGACCAACGCAATCTAAAAGAAGATGATTCATACGTTTTACTTCCTGATTGTAGTGTAGGGACGGGCAAAAAAAACTACATCCTAGTCCGGAATGCACTTTCTGCCAGTTCTTCCATGGACCAAGGACTAGTTGGCATGGCTGCACGGCAGTTTTTTGGATAGGTGCATGGACAAGAGGCATTGTGGTCTGCTTATTTCTGCAAATAACGGTGCTTAAATTTAGTGGAATGCACAAGCATTTCAACTGGTCAGTACACTACATGGTTTAGTTCAGCATCCAGCTGAGACCACAACTATAATTGGTTATTCTGGAATGAGAGAACCTAACCCTGGATGCTGGCAACAAGAAAAAACTAGAGTGAACTCCAGGAAATTTAAGCCTGCCGGGAGGCCCTTTGCTCAGAGAAGCCTTGCTTGTTTTTTCCTGATTTGTAAACCTTCTCACAACTTCGTCTTTTGTTGTGAACTAGTATATGTTTGTTATGTTCTATGAATCATTGAGATGTATAAAATTGCTTAACTTATGTTTTTCAAGTTTTTTATGAAGACTAGTTTAATGTGAGTGTTCCACATGAGCGCTGGACTAGCGTGTGAATGTTTGGAATTTATTACATTGTGGCCTAAATTAACTGCATGAACCACTCTAACAAGATACATAGTTGCTTATATGTCAGACAGTAGATTGTTGATTGTTAGCTGGTCGATAGCCTAGTGTTGAAGCGAGATGAGCCAATGTGATGTGTTTTGCACAACTGCTTACAAGTGGGGTAGCACCAACAGTGTTTACAAGTACTTATGTATATGTCGGTGCACAGTTCTTGAACGAGTGCTCTATTTCATCAAAACACACACTGCTCGTATGATAAACCATGACAACTTATGTCTTACCATGCCATATTCATGAAAAAACTAGTGAGGACGCATCTGTTTCGGCAACAATTACGATGGTTCTCACATGATTCACGGGCACACAAAAGTAGCAGCAGTTCCCGTAGACGGATTCAAACAGAGTACTAGCCCCAGAGGAGTCGATAATAGGCAAGGTTCGGATAATTACACACAATCCAAACTACTATTAAACACTAGCTAGGGCAACTATTTCATGCCTCGATCTAATTTGGGCTGCACACAAGACGGACCTTGCCATGAACATCATCGAGGACATCCCGCAACAGCTCAATCAAGTGAACCTTCATGAAGACAACCTTGTGGCCTTGCCACTGATAAACTTGTTTGTGGAGGCATGCCACGTCATCTTCCTGCGTAAGCTTGAAAAGAACATTATGCCTCACAAACGAAGGAGTAGCTTTCAACTTCTTGTGCTTCAGTACACCCTGGACAACACGCCTGACAACTGTGAGGCTGGAATACAACTCTTCATTGGTATAACCGCAAATGGCTTCCAGAATCCAACAGCCTAAGAACTTTGTTTTCCTAGTGCGTATATTCAGGTCATCCGCCTCATAGCGAGTGACATGTACAACCACACAATCCTTCTCTACATCAGGGTTCTAATTGAAACGGAAACAAATTCTGAATTACTTTTCAGTATAAGAAACACAAGTTATTTAAACCACTATGTATAGCATGGCATCGAAGCTAATAAAATTTTGCATTATTAATCACCACATACTTAGATGAAAACCCACAGTCGTGATCGGCAAAGAA
>NC_041393.1:16324410-16343039 GCF_002162155.2 Triticum dicoccoides
CTGCTCCTGCGGTGCCACAGGGGCTGTAACCTCAAACGGGGCGTTGACCATCTTAGTAGTGGCCGTGAGCGTATCTGGGGTCGGCTCAGTGGCTGCCTCCATCTTCTTGGAGCTCTCTGTCTCGTGGGGATCAGCCTCTCGCGTCTGCTCCAATATCGGCAGATCTTTGCTTAGTAATTGTTTTTTTGGGTAGTTGTAGAGTGTCTCCATTGTACTAGTAGTAATTGTTTCTCTGGGTCCAAGACAAAACAGCCCATCCACACTAGTAAATAGTAAAATCAATTCAAAAGCCCTAGATTTACTAAATGAGAGGCTCTACCCACACCCAGCACACCGCCCCTCAAAAAAACTTGGGTGCTCTTCTTCCTCCTCGCTCCCACCCACCTCACGTCAGCTTGCTTCACTTGTACCACCAAATTCCTCACCTAACTCCTACAGAAAACCCCAGCTCCCCTTCTTCCTCACTACTACAGAGAAAACCTCAGCTCCCCTTCTTCTTCACTCGCACTACAACTAGGCTCATCATTCATTACTCTGCTCAAATCCGTGAGCGCGACGCGACGCCCTCGAGGAAAATGGAGTCGGCTGACACCAGTTCCAAGAAGATGAGGCTCCCGCCAGCGGCGATGCCTGTTGTAGATCCCACACCCGGCAGCGCACGGAGAAGCGGCGACCCCGCCCCCACCGGATCCCAGGAACCCGTAGAATCTCGGGTGGACCGCATCAGCGATCTCCCGGATGCCGTCCTTGGGGAGATCATCTCGCTTCTCCCTGCAAAGGATTGTTGCCGCACCCAAGTCCTCTCAATTCAGTGGCGCCCTCTATGGCGCGCCGTAACCCTTAATCTCGACTGTCGTCAACTATCTCTCTTCAATGATTTTAAAATCCCCAGAGCCATCATCTCCTCCCACTAGGGCTCCGTTCAAAGCCTCTGCATCCCGTCTTGCTACCTGAGCAAGCATACCATGCCCTGCATGATGGACGCCTGGCTGAAATCCCCTGAATTCACAGAACTACAGCTTCTTGAGTTCTACTATTCCCCTGTAAATCATATACCACATACCAAACGCCATGAACTTGTGCCCTCAGCACCGATGTCCATTTCCTCCTCTCTCCACACCGCCACCTTTGCGCTGTGCTACCTACCAGACAATATACTAAACCTTCGACTCCCATTTCTCAAGAAACTTTCACTTGTGCGGGTTCGTATATCGGAGGCCTCATTGCGCAGCATCATCCACTCCAGTTGCCATGCCCTGGAGTGCTTGGTGCTTGTTTTCACAGTTAGAATCGGTTGTCTCCAGATAAAGTCGCCTAACCTTGTAAGAATTGGAATTTCTTTTGTCGGAAGGCAGCTCATCATCCAAGATGCCCCTTCACTTCAAAGGTTGATCCTTGATTCTAGTTATTCACCGTTGCAAATAACCGTCCTCTCTGCGCCTAAACTGGAGACCTTGGGTATAATACATGATCTCTGTGCTCATCTCAATATGGTGTTTGGCTCCATAGTTCTTCAGGTACTTTATATTATCATCTACACTTGTAACCATAAGCTGCATTTTAAATTTCTGCACATAAGTTATATATCATCTTCGAGTACACATTTTGCACTAATATCATGTTCTATGCTCAATGAAGAGTTTCTCCATGGATGGCATGTTAATGGTGCTGGATTCTGTCAAGATCTTATGTATCCAAATGATTAGTTTTGATCTGAACAAGATTATTGGCTTGCTGCAATACTTTCCATGTCTAGAGAAGTTGTATATAAAGGTGATAATTTCACACGCACATTGGAAGCCCGCATATAGTGTACTAGAATTAAACGTTCAGTTGTTGCTCTTTCGACACTCTTTTTTTAGACCTTAATTGTTTTCGATCTTCATGTCCATTTAGGCAACAGGACGGGGTAAGAAAGTTATAACCAATCGATGGATTCATAAGCATCGGGATTTTCTCACTTCTCATGAGATTCGATTGAAGACAATAATGCTAGAACGATATGTAGCCAACCGTGCAAACACTAGATTTGTCACATTCTTCCTGCTGAATGCGAGGTTACTATTGTCCATCAGGCTTAAGTTTATTAGCAGCATGGTTTTGACGGATGGGTATGTCAAAGGATAAAAAAAGGAGTTACAGGTGGGCAAAAGAGCATCTGAACATGTCGGGCTTCTATTTACAACATATTGTGGTCATAATCCAGTAAATTTTATGACCCAGGATGTTCATTCTATGGACCTGACCGATCCACTTGACTGTGACTGCCAAAAACAGTGCTGGAGTTAGATGTTGTTGCCCTTTTCAACCTGGGTTTTTTTGTGAACCTGATGGACAATTAACCCTCATGCTTTTGTACAGTTTGTTAGCTGGAGTTAGATGTTCCTACCCTTTTCAACTCGGCTGTGACTGTCATATTTTCTTTGAAACAAGGCATGGCTTGCCATTCGTTTAATTTAGAGCGAAATATTGTAACAAATCCCAACCAAGGGACATAACACAACTCTCGCCGGCTGCTTAATCTCACTGTGCATTACAGAAGCTAAGTGATTATCCTCCACTAGCACCCACAAACTTATTTCGAACTAGCACATCAAATGGGCTGTAAATTTTCATAGGAAAAGGTGCATGACCCTGACAGATTTGGATTCTGACATTTCGAACCCGCAAGGAAATAGCCTAGCCAGTCAACAGATGATTCTGCATACTAGCCGTTGGATTGACATCCAACATCTGTCGTGTATCTTCTATCTCTTGTCTTCTTCCTCCAGCCGCCCAAACCAAACCACCCCGTCGGCTCCGCCTGCTCCCGCATCCCATGGCTGTCTGCGCCTCCGCCGCCCTACCATACGTACCCTCCAATGTTGGCTAGTCCCTCCCTCTCTTCCCCCACACGTCCTGTTATTGTCCGGCACACACCCGCACCCGAACTAGTCAACCCTCATACTCCCCTCCGCCTGCGACTAGACCGGCGCATCTTCCACGGCTCCTGTTCGTTCCGTTCGAGACCTTGATTCGCTCTTCGTGCATGGTGCGCCACCCACTTGCATTGTCTATGTCGTCAACAACCGAGAGGAACAAGGAGATGACTGTACGTGGAGAGGATGACAGTAGGGACCCACCAGCGTCATGGCAGTACGCAAGCAAGTGCCTCTGTATTACAAGCCCAAAAATATGGTTCCTCCTAATGGTTGGACATCTGGGGCTCACACCATTGTCAACATAGTCAATAAATGAGAGAATTACACTACGAGCGGCTGACACCAGGGACCCAGCAGGTCGTGCAGTTTTTTTTGAGGAACAAGCAGTTGTTATTTATACTAGTTTTAGCGACGGATCAGGGTAACAATGGGGTTGTGCAGGGGCCGTGGCCTGTCTAGCTAGGGTTTTATTTATATTTACCCATCATGAACCCAGTTGTGTTTTTTTCTTGCTGAAAATGGCTAGCCCAGTTCTATTTTTTTAAATAAATACCCAAACAAGGCCTACTTGCTTTATCGGCCCCGCTGGGCTGCAAATCTTTCAAGACGAGGAAAGTTTCATTCGGTTTGCCCAGAATTGGGCTGTACATTTTTAAAACACATCAAACCGGGAATTAGTTTCAATTTTTTTCATTACAAGATTTTAAATTCCATTGATTTTTATGCGTGGACAATTATTTGGATTTTATATTTATATAAATTATTTTTCAAAATAGTTTGAATGTGAATCGATATTTCTGGATTAAAAATAGTTGACCGCACCGAAATAAGCAAAACTTCGTATACTTTTTAACCGTGGCCACAATATGGGGTGTAATGCTAACAAAAATAAGATGGGCTCCAAAAAAATTCTTAAGAATTAGCAAATGGGATGTACATTATTAGAAATAATGGCAGATGGGATGTCTGTTGTTTTCCACAAATTTGAGGCTGACTTGTGCGCCTACTACAGGTTGACGCGTATGCTTTCATAAAAAAAAGTTTGATGCACGCGCAACACCCTGTCAACTTAGTCAACACACGAGAGCAGTGACTGTTGGATGTGCATCCAACGGCTGTCGTGCTTCTTCAATCTTTGCTCTTCATGCTCCAGCCGCTCAAACAACCGCCGGCGGGAGTGCCTGCTCCCTCCTCCCCACGGCCGGCTGTGCTGCAGCGCAGGCCTCACCGCCCCACCGTACTCCCATCGCTGGCCAAGCCATCCCTCTACTGACCCACACCTACTGTTATTCTCCGGCAAAGGTAGACGAACCATTAAACCCTTGTACAGTCGTACCCCTCTCCGCGTGGGCATCCACTGCCGCGTCTTCCCCGGCTCTGCGTCGTCCCCTTCCTAGGTCTCGCCGTCGTCCACCGCCCTGGTGCTCTGGGCGCGGCGTGGTCAATGTGTTCAACGACCGACTTCCATCGGAAGAGTACTGTACGTGGAGAGGCTGACAGCTGGGTCCACGGCGGCCACAAGGAAGTGCCTCCTTATTACGCGCAAAATAATTACTCCTCCACCTGATAGCGGGGACCCACCAGACGGGCCACCGTATTTCGCGAAAAAACGTTTCCCCCTTGACTTCTGGGACCAACCAGCTACACCTTCACGCGGAAGGAAGTGCGTCCGGGCAAAAAAAAACGATTCTCCAGCTAACTTCTGGGACCCACCAGCTACACCTTCGCACGCAAGGAAGTGCGTCCGGGCAAAAAAAACGACGCCTACGACTAGACCGGCGCATCTTCCACGGCTCCTGTTCGTTCCGTCCGAGGCCTCGCCATCGTCCTCCGCCTTGCGGCCTTGGTTTGATCGCCGTGCGCGGTGCGCCGCCCACTTGCATTGTCAACGTCGTCAACAACCGAGAGGAACAAGGAGGTGACTGTACGTGGAGAGGATGACAGTAGGGACCCACCAGCGTCATGGCAGTACTCAAGCAAGTGCCTCTGTATTACAAGCCCAAAAATATGGTTCCTCCTAATGGTTGGACATCTGGGGCTCACGCCATTGTCAACTTAGTCAATAAATGAGAGAATTACACTACGAGCAGCTGACACCTGGGACCCAGCAGGTCGTGCAGTTTTTTTTTGAGGAACAAGCAGTTGTTATTTATACTAGTTTTAGCGATGGATCAGGGTAACAACGGGGTTGTGCGGGGGCCATGGCCCGTCTAGCTAGGGTTTTATTTATGTTTACCCATCATGAACCCAGTTATTTTTTTTCTTGCTGAAAATGGCTAGCCCAGTTCTATTTTTTTAAAGAAATACCCAAACAAGGCCTACTTGCTTTATCGGCCCTGCTGGGCTGCAAATCTTTCAAGACGAGGAGAGTTTCATTCGGTTTGCCCAGAAATGGGCTGTACATTTTTAAAACACATCAAACCGGGAATTAGTTTCAATTTTTTTCATTACAAGGTTTTAAATTCCATTGATTTTTATGAGTGGACAATTATTTGGATTTTATATTTATATAAATTATTTTTCAAAATAGTTTGAATGTGAATCGATATTTATGGATTAAAAACAGTTGACCGCATCGAAATAAGCAAAATTTTGTATACTTTTTAACCGTGGCCACAATATGGGGTGTAATGCTAACAAAAATAAGATGGGCTCCAAAACAATTCTTAAGAATTAGCAAATGGGATGTACATTATTAGAAATAATGGCAGATGGGATGTCTGTTGTTTTCCACAGATTTGAGGCTGACTTGTGCGCCTACTACAGGTTGACGCGTATGCTTTCATAAAAAATAGGTTGACGCACACGCAACACCCTGTCAACTTAGTCAACACACGAGAGCAGTGACTGTTGGATGTGCATCCAACGGTTGTCGTGCTTCTTCAATCTTTGCTCTTCATGCTCCAGCCGCTCAAACAACCGCCGACGGGACTGCCTGCTCCCTCCTCCCCACGGCCGGCTGTGCTGCAGCGCAGGCCTCACCGCCCCACCGTACTCTGATCGCTGGCCAAGCAATCCCTCTACTGACCCACACCTGCTATTATTCTCTGGCGACGGTAGACGAACCAGTAAACCCTTGTACAGTCATACTCCTCTCCGCGTGGGCATCCACTGCCGCGTCTTCCCTGGCTCTGCGTCGTCCCCTTCCTAGTCCTCACCGTCGTCCACCTCCCTGGTGCTCTGGGCGCGGTGTGGTCAATGTGTTCAACGACCGACTTCCATCGGAAGAGTACTGTACGTGGAGAGGCTGACAGCTGGGTCCACGTCGGCCACAAGGAAGTGCCTCCTTATTACGCGCAAAATAATTATTCCTCCACCTGATAGCGGGGACCCACCAGACGGGCCACCGTATTTTGCGAAAAAATGTTTCCCCCTTGACTTCTGGGACCTACCAGCTACACCTTCGCGCAGAAGGAAGTGCGTCCGGGCAAAAAAAAAATGATTCGCCAGCTGACTACTGGGACCCACCAGCTACACCTTCGCACGCAAGGAAGTGCGTCCGGGCAAAGAAAAAACGACACCTGCGACTAGACCGGTGCATCTTCCATGGCTCCTATTCGTTCCGTCCGAGGCCTTGCCATCATCCTCCGCCTTGCGGCCTTGGTTCGCTCGCCGTGCGCGGTGCACCACCCACTTGCATTGTCAACGTCGTCAACAACTGAGAGGAACAAGGAGATGACTGTACGTGGAGAGGATGACAGTAGGGACCCACTAGCGTCATGGCAGTACGCAAGCAAGTGCCTCTGTATTACAAGCCCAAAAATATGGTTCCTCCTAATGGTTGGACATCTGGGGCTCACGCCATTGTCAACATAGTCAATAAATGAGAGAATTACACTACGAGCGGCTGACACCAGGGACCCAGCAGGTCGTGGAGTTTTTTTTAGGAACAAGCAGTTGTTATTTATAGTAGTTTTAGCGACGGATCAGGGTAACAACGGGGCTGTGTGGGGGCCGTGGCCTGTCTAGCTAGAGTTTTATTTATGTTTACCCATCATGAACCCAGTTGTATTTTTTCTTGCTGAAAATGGCTAGCCCAGTTCTATTTTTTTAAAGAAATACCCAAAAAGGCCTACTTGCTTTATCGGCCCTGCTGGGCTGCAAATCTTTCAAGACAAGGAGAGTTTCATTCGGTTTGCCCAGAAATGGGCTGTACATTTTTAAAACACATCAAACCGGGAATTAGTTTCAATTTTTTTCATTACAAGATTTTAAATTGCATTGATTTTTATGCATGGACAATTATTTGGATTTTATATTTATATAAATTATTTTTCAAAATAGTTTGAATGTGAATCGATATTTCTGGATTAAAAATAGTTGACCGCATCGAAATAAGCAAAATTTCGTATACTTTTTAACCGTGGCCACAATATGGGGTGTAATGCTAACAAAAAGAAGATGGGCTCCAAAAAAATTCTCAAGAATTAGCAAATGGGATGTACATTATTAGAAATAATGGCAGATGGGATGTCTGTTGTTTTCCATAGATATGAGGCTGACTTGTGCGCCTACTATAGGTTGACGCATATGCTTTCATAAAAAAAAGGTTGACGCACACGCAACACCCTGTCAACTTAGTCAACACACGAGAGCAGTGACTGTTGGATGTGCATCTAACGGCTATCGTGCTTCTTCAATCTTTGCTCTTCATGCTCCAGTCGTTCAAACAACCACCGGCGGGACTGCCTGCTCCCTCCTCCCCACGGCCGGCTGTGCTGCAGCGCAGGCCTCACCGCCCCACCATAGTCCCATCGCTGGCCAAGCCATCCCTCTACTGACCCACACCTGCTGTTATTCTTCGGCGACGGTAGACGAACCAGTAAACCCTTGTACAGTCGTACTCCTCTCCGCATGGGCATCCACTGTCGCGTCTTCCCCGGCTCTGCGTCGTCCCCTTCCTAGGCCTCGCCGTCGTCCACCGCCCTGGTGCTCTGGGCGCGGCGTGGTCAATGTGTTCAACGACCGACTTCCATCGGAAGAATACTGTATGTGGAGAGGCTGACAGCTGGGTCCATGGCGGCCACAAGGAAGTGCCTCCTTATTACATGCAAAATAATTATTCCTCCACCTGATAGCAGGGACCCACCAGACGGGCCACCATATTTCGTGAAAAAAACGTTTCCCCCTTGACTTCTGGGACCTACCAGCTACACCTTCGCGCGGAAGAAAGTGCGTCCGTGCAAAAAAAATGATTGGCCAACTGACTGCTGGGACCCACAAGCTACACCTTCGCACGCAAGGAAGTGCGTCTGGGCAAAAAAACGATTCGCCCCCTGACTGCTGGGACCCACCAGCTACATCTTCGCACGCAAGGAATTGCCTGACAATCGGGACCCACCTGGTCGATGCGTATGTAGCGTTGTCATTCTGGTCGCAAACATGTACGTACACACTGGTGGATGTAGAGGCGCACACGTGTCATAGTAGAGGCCCGCACGTGTCGTAGTAGAGGCGCGCACGTAGCATGTACACGTACGTACAGCGGCCAGGGTGCAAGAAAGAAATTACGGCCATGTATGTGTACATACGGGCGGGGTCTCGAACGCCTACTCGCGCATATATACGTACGGCCAGGGCTCGTGTACATTGGTTGGGTCGGAACAGAGAAACAATGTCGTCGTCGTGTTCATGGGGAGCCAACTGGCTGGGTCGGAACGGAATGCGTGGTCGTGTTCATCGGGAGGGCTTGGACGGAACAGGCGATGGAAACGAGGCCTGGCGTATCGCAGAACGAAGGAAACAGCCTTGTGTTCGACCGGCCACGTTCGAAACGGGATCATCTTCATCGGGAGGGGTCTGGTGTACCGCAAAACGGAGGAAACGGACCTCCTACGTCGAAATGGGGGTCCTGTTGATCGAGAGGGGTGTGGCGTACCACAAAACGGACCTCCTACGGTCGAAACGAGGGTCCTGTTGATCGGGAGGGGTGCAGCGTACCACAAAACGGGACTCGTCGGGATACTGTTCATCTCCACCGTCGACCTCCTCCAGCCTCCACAGGCTACTGTTCATCCACCGTCGACCTCCTCCAGCCTCCACCTGTGACTGTTCATCCATGGGCTCCTGTTCATCCAGCCTCCACCGTGCGCTACTCCACCGGCTACTGTTCAACCACCCCTCTCCACGGGCTCCTATTCAACCACCCCTCCATGGGCTACTGTTCAGCCACCCCTCCACCGTCTATTGTTCATCCAGCCCTGCACACCACGGGGTCCTGTTCATCCAGAAGCAACGCCACCGCTCACTGTTCATCCACCCCCCCAAATGCTCATTGTTCATCCAGAGAGGCAGCATCCATCGGCTTCAATTAGCGGCAGTAGCGAAGGAATCGCTCGATCGTGTTCAGTTAACAGCCATCGATCGATCGCTCGGGTTCAGTAACGCGTAGCCTGCAGTGCGATCTCTCGGGTTCAGTTAGAGCCCAACGCCTCGCTCGGGTTCAGTTAGAGCCAATGCCTTGCACACACGCGCATACGTGTACGAGAGAAACGCGCATCGCTCGGCCCCCGACCTCCCACCGTAACTGGGAACTCCCCGAAATTTTCCTCCCCCTCGCTTCTACCACGGTTTTTTCCATCATGGATGGCCCAAAGAATGTCATGCAGCTGCGTCTCCGGCCCGCCCAAGACAAAAAGCCCATTTTCTGTCATGATTTTTTGTCATAGGAGTAGGAGCCCACCACATCTATGATGATATCGGGTTTTGTCACAATTATCATCATAGAAGTGTCATATGTATGATAGAAAAAAAATTCGTTCGGCCCAAAATGTCACGGATGTGTCTTTTTTTTTTGTAGTGCCCAACCCCGGCAGATAGTAACCCAGTTCCAGTTGACACAGCATCATCTCCACCACAGAGCACCCAAACTCGAGCAGTTAGTAAGGGAACTGCAGTGCCCAAAGCACGAGGACCACCACTCCAAATCCCAACTCAACGCTTAAAGGAGAAGAGGATTTGTTCTTAGGTCAGGTTCTGTAGCTCTGGTACATACTCCTTTGCCCTTGCATTACTGTATTTACTCATACCAACTATTTTCAAATTTGAAGGATGGAATTGTAACTCCAGTGGCACAACAGGTATGTTTTAAACCTGTTTCTTTAACTGGTTTGCTGCTGTAACCTGCTCTATGTCGATTTCAGTTTCAATTGAATAAACAGTTATGTTCTCATGTCAGGCACATTACAAGTGTTGTTATTGCTCTATAGTTTCCCACACTTATATTATGTCTATTCTGCTTTGTCTTGAACAAATATTATTTGAACTATGTCTCTATCTTGATTTGGCAACCAAAACTAGAATGATATAGACCATAAAGTGGCCATGGTACATAGATATATGTTTGTTTCATGTTGTTATCCTGTCCACTTTACTACGGAACTCATTTACCAAAATGAGTTTCATATACAACATGGTAAACATGTGATGTGTCTGCTTGTTTCTCTTTTAGAATGCGGACAAAATATTGGAGAACAGTACCGTGTTATCCAATGGTAAGGAAGTAATGCAGATAAGGTTCAAGATAGTGAGACATCCCTGTTGGTCTCCAAGAAAGATGATAAAAACTATCTTGACGAGAGTGAGGGAACCAAAAAGTCTTGTCTTGATGTAGTGTTCGAGCTACTAGCCACTACTGCTGGCACAAGCTCTTCGAACTCACTGCCTGAATCAGTTCGTCTTCTTGAGTCTCAACTTCAAGTTGAAAGACATCGATCAGATGTGCTGCGACAGGAAACCAAAGGACTGAGGAAGTCCCTGCAGAATTGAGATGCATATTTCCTGGTGCAACAGCAAGCGCTGGAGGATTTAAGCACCAAACAAGAGAAAGTTAATAAGCTTGCTAAGCATCTTGTCAGCATTTTGGGTACTCAGGATATTGTTTCTTGAGATCTTCTGAAGTGGTTTCAGTTCTGGATTTGTTTTGCTGCGGTGTTTATTTGCACTTGTCACCAACTTTGACAACCAGTGTATATGATATGCTGCTTTGTTCCCTATATTTGCACTGGTGGCGAACTTTGATGCCCAGTGGATGTAATATGTTTAATAGCCGTGATAGCCTAGCGTTAGTTGCTTGCCTATATATTTCCTTGCTGTCTTGTTTATTTGTTTGCTTGTAGTCATTGCAGTTCTTTTTCCGCGGTTTGCTAGTGGCTGCAATAACCTATTTTTTAATACTAGGCCACAATAACCATGGGCTAATATTTACTGTAGTGACATTGGGCCTCCTACGAGCCATACAAACAGTGGGCCTTCTATGGGCTGTAGAAACAATGGGCCTTCTACGGGTCGTAGAAACAATGGGCCTTCTGCGGCCCGTATCATCAATGGGCCTTATACAGGTCGTATGATCGATTGGCCAAACATGGGCCAAACAAACCGCATTATGGCCGTAAACGGGCTAGAGTTGGAATCGTCCGTTCATATGCCGACCATAATGGGCCATTGTTAATAGGACGAATTTGATGACGCTATGAAAACGGCCCAACGTATTAACAGACCACAAACGGGCCGACTGTAACCACGTGCTGAAATTGGCCCACAAGCAGAAAATGACAGTAACGGGCCGTAAGTAAACGAATGCTGGAAATGAGCCCAAGAATAAATGGGCTCTGAGAAGGCCGGAATATAAATGGGCTGGAAAGAGCCCAACGGAATAACGGGTCGTTAATGGGTATAAGGTGATACACTGTTCATTACGGGCCAGTTTCACAATGGGCCGTTAATGGGTATAAAGTGATACACTATTTACGGGCCAGTTTCACCACGGGCCGTTAATAGGCCAAGAGTTACAAAGGGCCTCATATAGGCTGAAAGACGTCGTGGTCCGTACATGCGCCAGAAGTGAAAATGGGCTGGAATCATATTGGGTGGCCCAGTTGACGCTATTGGTCCAAATTCAGATAGGGCGTAACGGGCCTTGGGTTAGCGGGCTATAAATAGGCTATATGCGAACAGGCCGTTACCAGGCTTTCAATGGGCCGGCTTGCCACCTTTTGACCAATTCAAACGGGTCGGCCTTTTCACAGGAATGGGCCTCTGTTGGGCCATGCCACGTGTCGAAGTATCATAGGCGCCTTCTGTCCAATGAGTGGATGACATCTGTCCCAACGATGAGCCAACACATGTTTCCGCCAGCCAATGATGATTTTACACGTGGAAAATCCCCATTGGTCGGATCTGTTAACGGGTTATCGGATCCAAAATCCGACCCGATAGCTTAACGGTGTTCCGTTACGGTGGATGCCACATGTCGGTCACCGTTGACGAAAGCACTTGTATGACGCGCGATTTATCATCATGGAAGTGGACACTTCCGTGATGATAGTTTTGGTAATGTCATGGAACACTTCTACGACAGCACAGGTATGACTATCTTGATTCTGTCATAAAATCGTCATGGATGTACATGCATGATAAAAAACGCGACCTACTGTGACAAACACATATCATCGTGGAAGTGTATTTTTTTTGTAGTGATTAGAGACCTATTCTGCACACCTCCAAAAGTCCTGAAACTCCAGGAAAGTCAGTTTTGGAATATATTAAAAATATTGGGCGAAGAAAGCGCCAGAGGTGGGCCACCCACTGTCCACGAGGGTGGATGGCGAGCCCTACCCCCTGGGCGTGCCCCTTGCCTCGTGGGCCACCTGGCAGCCCCTCGATGCCCATCTTCTGGCATATGGTGTCTTTTGCCCTGGAAAAAATCATAAGGAAGCTTTCGGGATGAAGTGCCGCTGTCTCGAGGCGGAACCTTGGCGGAACCAATCTAGGGCTCCGACGGAGCTGTTCTGCCGGGGAAACATCCCTCCGGGAGGGGGAAATCGTCACCATCGTCATCACCATAGATCCTCTCATCGAGAGGGGGTCAATCTCCATCAACATCTTCACTAGCACCATCTCCTATCAAACCCTAGTTCATCTCTTGTATCTGATCTTTATCTCAAAACCTCAGATTGGTACCTATGGGTTGCTAGTAGTGTTGATTACTCCTTGTAGTTTATGCTAGTTGGTTTATTCGGTGGGAGATCATATGTTCAGATCCCTCATGCATATTAATACCCCTCTGATTATGAACATGAATATGATTTGTGAGTAGTTACATTTGTTCCTGAGGAAATGGGAGAAGTCTGTTATAAGTACTCATGTGAATTTGGTATTCGTTTGATATTTTGATGAGATGTATGTTGTCTCTCCTCTAGTGGTGTTATATGAACGCCGACTACATGACACTTCACCATTTTTTGGGCCTAGGGGAAGGCATTGGGAAGTAATAAGTAGATGATGGGTTGCTAGAGTGACAGAAGCTTAAACCCTAGTTTATGTGTTGCTTCATAAGGGGCTGATTTGGATCCATATGTTTCATGCTATGGTTAGGTTTACCTTAATTCTTCTATCGCAGTTGCGGATGCTTGCGAGAGGGGTTAATCATAAGTGGGATGCATTTCCAAGCAAGGGAAGTACCCAAGCACCGGTCCACCCACATATCAAATTATCAAAGTAACGAACGCGAATCAGATGATCATGATGAAAACTAGCTTGACGATAATTCCCATGTGTCCTTGGGAGCGCTTTGCTTTATATACGAATTTGTCTAGGCATTTCCTTTGCTATAAAAAGGATTGGGCCACCTTGCTGCAACTTGTTACTTTTTTTACTTGTTACCCGTTACAAAGTACCTTATCACAAAACTATCTGTTACGGATAATATCAGTGCTTGCACAGAATACCTTACTGAAAACCGCTTGTCATTTCCTTCGGCTCCTTTTTGGGTTCGACACTCTTACTTATCGAAAGAACTATGATAGATCCCCTATACTCGTGAGTCATCAGCTGGCACGCGGAGAGGAAGAAGCCCGATGATGGAGATGATCCAAGGCCGAGACACCTCGTAGATGGTAGCCAGTGGAGAGCATTCAATCGTATATGGATTTTCTACAGAAGATCCAAGGAACATCGTGCTTGGTGTGAGTACCGATGGCATGAATCAGTTTGGAAACCAGAACAACAACCACAGCACATGGCCCGTGTTTGTATGGATGTACAACCTCCCCCCATGGAAGTGCATGAAGACAAGGTACATACACATGGGCATGCTTATTCAAGGGCCAAAACAACCGGGAAATAGTATTAACATGTATATGGGGCTTCTACAAGAGGATCTAGACACGTTATGGAAATCACCGGCATGGACATGGGACGCGAGCAAAGGAGAGTATTTCCATATGAGAGCCGAGCTAATGACGATGGTGCACGACTATCTCGGTTATGGGTACACCTCAGGCCAGGTGTGCCACGGATACTGCGGATGCACGAGGTGCATGTATGATACAACGTCTCAGTATCTTACGTCAACGAAAGATGGCGGGTCTGGGAAAATCGTCTACTTGGGGCATCATAGATGGCTCGAGAATGATGACCCATGGACAAAGCATGGAGATCCATTCAATGGGTTGGCTGAGCTTCGAGGACCTCCACGTAAGAGGAGTGGCGCCGAAATCGACGAGCTATTAAGAAACTGGGAACAATGCCCGCACCGGGAAAGATCAAAAAGGCGCCGGAGCCACTGCTGAAGGCATGGAAAACAAGGTCTGTTTTCTGGGACTTGGAGTATTGGCCCAATCACGACACGCCTCATTGCCTTGATCAAATGTATATCATGAAGAATTTCCTCGAGAGCTTTCTTGGCACACTGATGAACATGCCGGACAATACCTAAGATGGGCCGAAGGCAAGGAAAGACTTGGAAGATTTGACAATCATGAAAGATCTCCACCATAAAAAGTTGATGGAGGAGACGGAGATAGAGATGGGGGAGGGGTAAAGGGGCAGAAAAGTCAACAAGAAGGAGGAGAATTATTGCCCCCTTATTTCTTCACCTTAAGTGCGGAGGAGATCGATCAATTCATCAAGTGCCTTATGGGAATCAAAGTCAGTTCCGGTTACTGTGGGAAGATAAGCAGATTTCTAGACCCCCGGAAGAAAAGATTCAGCGGGATGAAGTTTCATGACTGTCATGTGATGATGACGCAAATACTCCTGGTTTCCATTAGAGGGATAATGGATAAGCACGTTCGTGACCCGCTTACTGGTCTCTGCAACTTCTTCGATGTTATCTCTCAAAAGTCCATAAGTGTGAAGCAGCTCCGAAAGCTACAGGAAGAGATTGTTGTCATGCTATGTGAGCTTGAGATGAACTTCCCTCCCGCGTTCTTTGACGTCACGGTGCATCTGTGTCTCCACATCGTGGACGACATCATCGACCTCAGGCCGACATTCCTTCATAGCATGATGCCATTCGAGAGGATGAATGGGGTCATCAAAGGATTCATTCGTAACATGTCCCATCCCGAAGGGAGCATGCTCCACGGGTATCTGACACATGAGTGTGTCTCCTTTTGCGAGAATTATATAAGCGTTGGAGACCATGTTTTTGGTTTGCCCGTCAAGAAGCATGACGGGAAGCTCGAAGGAGATGGTTACAACAGCGGCCGGAGGGAATTGTACGTGGACTACTCGACCGATGGAACGACTTTGACAGGGCTAACTTAGTAGTGCTACAACACCTAGATGTGGTAGATCATTATGTGGCACGGCACAAAGAAAGCATCGCAAATAAGTACTGTGATAAGGGGATACTCAAGACAGACGATGAAGTTAGTGTAGAGCATAATGCCACTTTCTTGTGTTGGTTCAAAGAGCAAGTTCTTGAAAATCCCCCGAAAGATGGCAGTTCGGACGGATTGCTCATACACGCCTTAGCACATGGCCCCGCGCCCAAGCTCGTGACCTATCAGTCCTATGATATCAATGGGTACACGTTCTACACGGAGGACAAAGACATGTACGGTGATTACCAGAATTCCGGAGTGACAATTCAATGCGTAACCCCAACGCCAACGGCACAACTGAAAGATTCTACAGAAGGGTCGAAGAGATCTGGGATCTTGACTATGCTGGAATGCACGATGCGACGATGTTCCATGTCAGATGGGCCAAGGAAGTCGTAAGAGAAAACAAGTATTTCACCACCATGTCTATACCCAACGCGAAGAGCACTCCCGTGAACGTTAACGTCATCGCCAAAAATGAGCCATGGGTACACGCTAAGCACGTGAGACAATGCTTCTTCATAACCGACCCGGCCAATCCCAGTCGTGTTGTCATGAGGAGATCCAAAAGGAGCATCGTCGAAATGGATGGAGTCACCAACGAGGAAGACTACGACCAATACGGGAACCCAATGAGGGAATATGACGATGACGATGAAGCATACGTGAAAGGAAGAATCAAGACTACATTACCTAAGAAAGATCGTACTCCATGGATTTGGAAAAGTCACAAGGAGGGGCTCAATTACTCAACAATGAACAAGAAAGGGAAGAAGCTCAATGTGGAACATCGTCGATGCTACCTCTTGAGCATGAGTTGGTTTTTCCCTTGAAGAGGAAAGGGAGACGCAGCGAAGTAGCGTAAGTATTTCCCTCAGTTTTTGAGAACCAAGGTATCAATCCAGTAGGAGACTCCTCCAAAGTCCCACGTGCCTACACAAAAAAACAAGAAGCTCGCAACCAACGCAATAAAGGGGTTGTCAATCCCTTCATGGCCACTTGCGAAAGTGAGGTCTGATAGAGATAATATGATAAGATAAATATTTTTGTATTTTTATGATATAGATTGAAAAGTAAAGATTGCAAAATAAAGTAGATTGGAAACTTATATGATAGAGAATAGACCCGGGGGGGCATAGGTTTCACTAGTGGCTTCTCTCAAGATAGCATAATTATTATGGTGGGTGAACAAATTACTGTTGAGCAATTGATAGAAAAGTGCATAGTTATGAGAATATCTAGGCATGATCATGTATATAGGCATCACGTCCGCAACAAGTAGATCGAAACGATTCTGCATCTACTACTATTACTCCACACATCGACCGACTCCTGCGTGCATCTAGAGTATTAAGTTCATAAGAATAGAGTAACACATTAAGCAAGATGACATGATGTAGAGGGATAAACTCAAGTAATATGATATAAACCCCATCTTTTTATCCTCGATGGCAACAATACAATCGTGCCTTGCTGCCCCTGCTTTCACTAGGAAAGGACACCGCAAGATTGAACCCAAAGCTAAGCACTTCTACCATTGCAAGAAAGATAAATCTAGTAGGCCAAACCAAACTGATAATTCGAAGAGACTTGCAAAGATAACCAATCATACATAAAAGAATTCATAGGAGATTCAAATATTTCACATAGATAAACTTGATCATAAACCGACAATTCATCATATCTCGAAAAACATACCGCAAAAAGAGTTACATCAAATAGATCTCCAAGAAGAGGAAGGAGAACTTTGTATTGAGATTCAAAGAGAGAGAAGAAGCCATCTAGCTAATAACCATGGACCCGAAGGTCTGTGGTAAACTACACATAACTCATCGGAGAGGCCTTGGTGATGATGTAGAGGCCCTCCATGGTTGATTACCCCTCCGACGGAGCGCCGACGAAGGCTCCAAGATAGGATCTCGCGGATACAGAAGGTTGCGGCGGTGGAAATAGTTTTTTGTGGTGCTCCTGGATGGTTTCAGGGTACGTGGGTATATATACGAGGAAATAGTAGGTCGGTTGAGCCACGAGGGGCCCATGAGGGTGAGGGACACGCCCACCGCCCTAGGGCGCACCGGGCACCCTTGTGGCCGTCTCGTTTGCTGCTTGACATCCACTCCAAGTCTCCTGGATTGCGTTTGTTCCAAAAAGATCGCTCCCGAAGGTTTCATTCTGTTTGGACTCCATTTGATATATTCATTTTCTGCGAAACACTGAAATAGGAAACAAAACAGAAATTTGGGCTGGGCCTCCGTTTAGTAGGTTAGTCCCAAAAATGATATAACACTATGGAATCAGCTTCTTTGCCGTCCGCCATGGCGGACGACAAAGGCATGGATCACGGACGGCAAAAGCCTTTCCCGTCAGCCAGCGGACGACAAACCGTCCAGTTGAACACGTGCCAACAAAGGTCTTCTTTGTCGTCCGCTTCGTAGAAACGGACGACAAAGGATTGTGCTGTCAGCCATCCGAGGCCAGCAGACGGCAACGACGACGGATGGCAGCAGTGTGAGGTGAGAGCCGTTAGGGGTTAACGGCGTTCTTTGCTGTCCGCCACCCGTCCGCTGACTGATGACAAAGTGCTTAGCTAGGGCAGCACTGGCATGCTGCCATGTGGCTAGCTATGTCGTCGGCCAGCAGACGGCATAGATGGCCCTGTTTGCCAGGCCTATTTGGTCACTTTGTTGTCCGCTGGCAGACGGCAAAATGACCAAATAGGCAGCCAGTTTTGCCAGTTTGCATAGGTGACGGCCATGTGTCCTCTTTGCCGTCTGTATAGCCCTTGTTTTTCTGTTTTTTCTTAAATTCATTCAATTTCACAGAATTTCATAGATATATATATACCCTGGTGGGTCTATTATGATAACACCCTTAAGAGTCTTATTCTGCACACCACTTTCTTATTCTGCACACCCAAGAAACTACTGTAGCCACCACCCCGCAGACGCAAAAACAGCCGAACTGCATAAAGAAAAAAAAACCACCTTCCCCACCTATCGTTACCCCCTGCCCCGCGACCTCTTCCCCATTGATGCCCCTCCCTTCTCCACCTCCCCGGCGAGCACCCGTGCCGCCCCGCCCCGACCACCACCTCGTGCTG
>NC_041393.1:16343263-16372065 GCF_002162155.2 Triticum dicoccoides
CGCCCCGCCCCGGCCACCACCCGCGCCGCCCCACCCCGGCCACCACCCGCGCCGCCCCGTCCTGGTCACCACCGCTGCCCTATCACGGCCACCACCACTTACCCTACACCATGTGCTCCCTCTCCCTCCACCGGCAGCACTCGTCAGGATCCCAGTGCACTGGATCCGGCCTCTCCCTCTCCCCCCAGCCTCCTTCCTCCCCCGGTGTCGTCGCCCTCCACCCCGTCCCTCCTGACTGGCCTGGATCCACGAGCGCCGCCCAGGTGCCCAGTGCTGCTGCCGGTGTGGATCCGGACATGCCGCCCCGCCGTGGCCTTCCCAACTTCAGGCTCCTCACCCCGCCATGGCCACATCGGCCCATCGTGGTCGAGCCCCCACGCCGGTTCCCGTGGAGGCCCGGCCGGATCTTCTCCACCGCATCCCTCCCCTCGTCATCACTGGATCCCTGCGCATCTCCTTCCACCAGTGAGGGTTGTGGCGACGAGTAACCTCCTCAGCTCCAGCGCATCCGTCCTTGCGCTTCCCGGGATCCACGTCTACGGCGGCCGGATCCGCTTACCCCGCCGCACGGGTGCTCTTTGCTCCACTGCTGAAGGTCGCTGCTGCTCGTGGAACAAGGCAGAGCTCTATCCGCCTCTCCTCCAACTGTTGAAATTAATTTTATTTTGGTGTTGAAGCTCACTGAATCTTGTTTTGTAGTTCGCTGTCAAAATGAAAAATGGACCAAATTTCCTGGCGCGGCGTTGAGCAGTTTCATTGGGCGCGGCGTGCAGTTTCCTTGCGTGGATAGGAAATTCATGAGGCTGCTGCAACCCATTTCTTCCCTAGTGCACTGCAGATGTTCATCAAATTCGTCTCGAGTTTGCAAAATCGTGTCCCTGCAGCTCGTCGTCGGGGTTGTGCGGTTCATACTGCCCTAAGAAAATGATGTTGTGCAGTTTGCTTTATTTATTTAGGAAAGTGTTAACTACAGTGTGCTAGGAGTTCAACGTTTGTGTGTGGGCAGCATGCGGCATTGACAATGCAGTGCTGAAAAGCACTAGTGGCCCATGTACAGTTCTGGAAAGCTTTATTTGCTCTCTTTTTTTGCAGATTTTGGATTGTGCACTTCGCATCATGTGGTTTCAGTGTGCAGTCCGGTGGTGCATGACTTGCGGGTCTCTTTTTTCTTGAGTGAGGTTCTTCCAGCGCGGTGGTGCTGTCAGGCGAACCCCCAGTTTGGTGCTGCCGAGGATTTTGGTTTGTATCGATTGTTAAAAGAGTCTTGAATATATTGCGGTTCATTATAAACAAAACATGTAGTGTGGATGCAGGGAGCTTGCGGTACGCTAGTGGTTTGCATGTTGTACACCTCTTGTGAACAAAAACTATGCAGCTCAAAAAGTTCAACGATGCAGTATGCACTGCCCTGCTATGTAGTACAGTTACATTTTTGGAGAATTGTTTTTGAAGTGCACTTAGTTTGTGTAAAAAATAATATGTTTTATTATCCCTATGTATGAAGTGCAATTTGTTTCGTGTGCTTTAAAAATCAGTCGAGTACATCAATGCATGCAGTGCTTTTGGTCCTCAGATGTGGTTCACTTTTGAGAGTGATGTTGTACATTTGTTCCCAAAAAATGGAAGTGCTAAAAATTTAGCGCGACAACAAAAGATAGTAATGAGGTTCACTTTGATATATGTCGTGGTTCACTTGCCTCCGCACTGCGGTTCACTCTTGTTTAAAAAAATTGAAAAGAAAAGACAACAAAAACTTTTCTAAAAAAATTTACGTTCGACAAAAGAAATCATGAAGTTCACTTGACTATCTGATGCAGTGTGGAATCAGTCAACTTGATTAGAAACTGCGGTGCGCTTGGCCGTCGGATGCAGCTCATGTGGTGTCCGACTAAAAAAGAATAACGAAAATCAAGACAAAAGAAATCATGCATTTCGCTTGCCCGTCGGATGCAGCGCGCCTTTACATCTAAAGCAGTGCTCTTTTCCGTCAGATGGAGTTCACTTCGTCAATTTTAGTGTTGCAAAAAACAGAGTGGCCGCATTTCGCTAATTTTAAAACTACTCTTAAACCATAAGAAATTAGAAAGAGTGTTCTAAATGAAAAAGTTGTTTCTCGTTGATATCTTTCAAAGGCCATATCATTTGAATCATTTCGACAAGCGGTTTTGTAAATTTTTTACAAAAAACGACCGCTGCCACTCGTCGTCCGTTGCACCATTTTTAAAATTAATTAAAAACCGTAAGGAATTTCAAAAACATTTCAACATATGAAAGTTGCGCCTCGTTCGTAGATTTCCAACGGCGTATCACACGCCTCGTTTCAACAAACGGTTCAAAAACTGGAGCGAAAACAGTACCGAAAATTTGAAAAAAATTAAAAAACAGAATTCCGCGATTTAGTAAATTTGAAACTGCTCTTAAACCGTAAGGAATTAGAGAAACAATTATATATGAAAAAGATGCGCCTCGACGATATCTATCTAAGGGCATATCGTTTGCTTCATTCCGATGAGCGGTTTAGAAGAAATCGCGAAAAAAGCTCGCTGCCACTCATCATGGGCCGCACCATTTTCAAAACTGCTCTTAAACCGTGTGGAATCTCGAAAAGTGTTCAACATGTCGAAGTTGCGCCTAATCCATAGCTTTTCAACGCTATATTACACGCCTCTTTTTGATAAACGGTTAAAAGATTAGAGCAAAAACAGTACCGAAAAATAACGCGTACAGTTTTTTCCGACGAGAAGTTCACTCGTGTGAGTACTGCAGCACACTTAGTTCAAAGAATGACGTGCACTTGCGTTCAGCGTACAGTGCGGAAGTGGTGTGCAGAATAGTTATTCTACTAATATTAGCAGAATAGACCGTCTATATATATACACACATATGAAAATACTTTCGACAAGCATACCAACACATATACATACCAAATCATATCCCTACCATATGGATATAATCATCCAACACATATACATAGCAAATCAAAACTCCATATGCAACATATATAGCTAGCCAACATACCCAACAACAAGCATACAACGGTTTCATCCATACATGCATATATAGGTAGCAAGTTTCACGTTGTTCATCCTACAAAATCAAAACAAAAAGGAAGCATAAAGAGAAGAGTGGACTCCATCGACGCAAGCTTCCAATTCTAAAGCAAATCTGCAAATAGGGAAAGAGGAAAGTTAGAAGAAGAAAGTAAGAAGAAGCAGAAAACTAGCTAGAAGAAGAAGAAGAAGAAGAAGAAGAAGAACAAAAAGAAGAACAAGAACAAGAACAAGAACAAGAACAAGAATATTTTTTCTTCTCTTTCTTTTTCTCCTCTCCTCTTCTTTATCTTCATCTTCTTCTAACTAAGGTAAGTAAAAATGTCATTTTATTGCTAAGATAGGTAAAAATGCTAAGTGTAGGTCATTTTAGAGCTAAGCTAGGTAAATAGGTCATTTTGGAGCTTAGTAAGGTTATTATGTCATTTTCGAGGAAAATAAGCTAAGTCTATATCATTTTGGAGGTAACAAAGATTATCATGCCATTTTGACCTAAGTATGCTAAGTATGTCATAAATGAACTGAATAAGCAAGTATATCTCATCTTTTATGTAACTTAGGTAATTATGCCATTTAGGAGGAAAATAAGCTAAGTATCCATTTGTAAAGCAAAACATTAGAGAAAACTTACCCTCATCACAACAAATATGATGAAGATCGCAACTAAGGTAACAATTGATCCAATGGCATAATGATACCAAGCCTCATTATCAATGGCATATTTTCTAATCTTCTTAAGCTTCAGGCGCATTGCATCCATCTTCAAGCACATTGCATTCATCTTCATCTTGTGATCGTTGATGACATCGGCAACATACAACTCCAATGTCATCTTCTCTTCTTCAATTCTTTTAATTCTTTCTTTCAAATACTCATTTTCTTTTTCAACTAAATTTAACTTCTCGACAAGAGGGTCGGTTTCAAATTCCGGTTCACATACCTCCTACATTAAAATATCTCTATGTCAACTTGATGGCCATAATTGTCATAAATGCGAAATGCAACAAATAGTTATGAAAAAGAATTTATCACATCCGAATCATAAAGCGGGCGAGGGTCGACAGGGACGGAAATCAAGACCACGGAACTATGTATAAGAAACAATCATACAAAGTAAGAAAATTATACATACCACCTATATAAATCATACAAAGTACAACATAAAAAATTGAATACCTAAGAATCACTATCGGTAATGACGTGCTCATCATCATCATTCATAAATGCATCATCATCATCACTATTGGTATAAGAAACAATCATACAAAGTAAGAAAATTATACATACCCCCTATATAAATCATACAAAGTACAACATAAAATATTGAATACCTAAGAATCACTATCGGTAATGACGTGCTCATCATCATCATTAATAAATGCATCATCATCATCACTATCGGTAATGACGTGCTCATCATCATCATTAATAAATGCATCATCATTAATAAATGCATCATCATGTGGAAGGCCACCTTTACGTAATCGTTCAAGCATTGGCAGGTCATCTGCAGCAGTAACTTCTTCTTATTCCGGCTCTTCTTGTTCCGGCTTAGGGTTGGATTCACTATCGTTGTCTACTTCAATGTTCTGGGGTGGAGTAGAGCATTTCTTGAAATGTTTTTTTGGCAAGACATGTGTCTTAGAAGAATTCTCCTTCGTCATATGTGTCTTGGTTAACGTGACGTTCATAATCCTCTTGATTGGGGGGAGGTGGTCTAACACGTGGTGGCACTTCATAAACGACATCCCAACCACTGAGATTTGGATCACTTTGACAGGCCCACGGTAGATAGAAAACTTGATTTGCCTGTTGAGCCGTAATATAGACATCGGGAACATCCAAATGGGTGCTTTGTTTGCTTTCGACTAGCCCTATATGTTCATGAGTCCTTCTAGTCTCCCTGGGCTGGAACCAATAACATCTGAAGAGTACGATGTTTGGTGGGTTATCACCATAGAATTGAAGTTCATAAATTGCTTCAACTGTTCCATAATAGTCGACACCTCCTTCGCTGATAGCAGAGACACAACAATTTGTAGACTTTCGGTCGGCCATAGATGGCTCGTTGCCATAGGTACGAAAGCAATACCCGTTGATGTCATAATTGTCAAATGAATGGACCTTATAGTCAAAACCATTAGCTACTTGTCTCAATTCGGCATCCATAATCTGTGAATTAGCCTACAAGTTTAATAAGAAAGGATTGTTGCATTAGTCGCAAATTAGCCAAAGAAATGAAAGGGTATAATGGAAATTACGCTTTTTTGAACCAAGAGATGAAACCGGGATATTCGCCTCCTTGCTTTGCCAGAACCTCATACTCTTCGACGGAATCCTTTTGGATCACCGCTCCAAACGAGAATATGTCGATATATCGACTGCATCAAATATCCAGGAATAAGAGCAGTTGAAAGAAATTAGAAGTTTGGAAACAATGTAACGAGAACTTACTCGATGTACGGCCGCACTTCTGTTAGGTTGTTAAACAGATACAGCGAAATGGTCCGCCATTCTTCAGCATCCAACGATACTAGTTTCCAAGCACAGGATGGTGCGAGATTCCCTTTGAATAGCCTGAGGTTGGATTGACCCTTTGTAGGCTAGTCCGCATTGTACCGAGGCTTCGGATTATGCAAATGACTTTTTTGGCTTCGTAGTGTGCTGTCACGAAGTTTGACGCCTCCTTAGTGATGAATGCCTCGACCATCGATGCTTCTATTGTACGTTTATTTTTACATTTTGCTCGAAGCGTCTTCTGCACCCTCTCAGTTGAGTAGCACCAACGATTTTGCACGCCCCCCCCCAATCGTGCCTCGGTCGGGAGATGCAAAATCAAGTGTTGCATTGGATTAAAGAAGCTTGGCGGAAAGATCACCTCTAACTTGCAGATCAACTCTGGTGTCAACTGTTCCATTTCTTCTAGGAGGCCAGGCGATAGTTCTTTCACACAAAGAACACGGAAGAAATAGCTTAGCTCTGCTAGTACTAGCCATTCATCCTCAGGGATGAAGCCACCGAACATCATCGGCATTATCCGCTCTATCCATATGTGCCAATCATGACTTTTTAGACCAAATATTTTCAATTTATCAAGACCCGCTCCCCTCTTTAGACTTGCTGCATACCCATCGGGGAACATCAACTGCATTTTCACCCACGAAAGAATTTCCTTCATAGCTGGCCTTCCAAGATTGAACCATGCCTTTGGCTTCTTCTAGTTCCGCTTTCCTTTCGGTTCTTGTATGTTTTGTAACGGTCTATCACAGAGCTCCTATAGAACGTCTCTAGCCTTAGTATTATCCTTTGATTTCCCCTCTATGCCGAACAATGTACCAAAAATGGCTTCAGCGATATTCTTTTCAGTGTGCATCACGTTGATGTTGTGTGGGCAAAGGAGGTCTTTGAAGTAAGGCAGGTCCCAGAAGTATGTCTTGTGAGTCCATGCGTGTTCCTTATTATACCCCTTGAAATACCCTGGACGCTCTGGATCTGGCTCGAGAGCGTTTATCTGATCTAGGATCTATTGGCCTGTCAACGCAGGTGGTGTAGAGTGTTTGACAACTCTACCTTTCATGAAGTTCTTCTTGTCTTTCCTGAACTTATGGCGAGGATCTAGAATCTATCTATGCAAGTCGAAGCAACTATACTTGCGCCCTGCCGTCGGCCAACAAAATTCAAGAGCTCCCTTGCATGTGGGGCACGGGAACATTCCCTGCACACACCAGCCAACGAATAGCGCATACGCCGGCAAGTCATGCGTCGAGTACATGTACCAGGCACGCATTATGAAGTTATGTTTGCTAAAGGCGTCGTATGTCTTGAACCCATTATCCCAAGATTCTTGCAATTCGTCCTTAAGCGGCTGCATGTACACATTCATATTCTTCCCCAGATAGTTGGGCCCTCGAATTATCAACTTCAGGAAAATGTTCTTTCTTTGCATAATCTGCCAGGGGGGTGGTTGAGTGGAATGACAAACACGGGCCAACAACTGTATGGGGCTGCCATTTTCCCAAACACACTGAACCCATATGTGCTGACAGCGACTCAAGGATGCCTTGGATCTGCCGTTTTTTCCTTATGTAATGCATCGAAGCGCTTCCATGCTTCACCATCCGATGTGTGCACCATCATCACATTCCCATCTACATCTAGTTTGGTTCTTTTGCCCGTTTTGTGCCATGTCATCTGTCTGGCCATCTCTTCAACCATGAAAAGGCATTGAAGTCTTGGTACGATTGGCATATACTGAAGAACATTAATCAGTATTTTGGTCTGCGTCTTCTCACCCATACTGTTGTCTACCACAACATACCTGGAAGAATTGCAAATGGGACAATAGTTCAAGTACTCATACAGAAGCCTAAATAAGACACATCCTTTCTCACAGGCATGTATCTTCTCATAGGGCACCTTAAGAGCACGGAGGATTTTGTCTGACTAGTACAGGTTTGGAGGTAGCACATGGCCTTTGGGTAGAAATCGTCCGAAAACTGTCATCATCGCATCATAGCATTCTCTGCCCAAGTTGAATTGAGCCTTCAAAGCCATTATTTGTGAGATGGCATCCAGCTGACAAAGCTCAGTGTGCTCGTGGAGAGGATGTTTTGAGGACTCCAGCATTTCAGTGAAGGCCTTTGCAGATTCCTCCATCTCCTCGTCCGAGTCCCGAGCATCGTCAAAGTCTTGCACCATGTCTGCGGTCCCGGTACCATGCTCGTCGGTGCGACGACGAACCACCTCGGCTCTGGCACGTTGGGAAAACTCACCATGTAATGTCCAGACCATGTAACCAGGCGTAAAACCAAACTTTTGCAGGTGTTTACTCATTTGAAGCTCGTCCCTCTGATTATAGTTGTCGCACCGGACACAGGGGCACCAGCTAAATTTCTGGCCATTTGCAAATGCATCTCTAACAAACCCCTTAGTTTTTGTTAACCATTCCTCGGTCCAAACATACTGACTAGTGTAACCGGTGTACATCCACACACGATCACTCATATTGACTTCCTACTGGACACACAAGAAATATATACATAATTAGGCAAACCATATCCATAAGTTAATGGAGTTTGTTAGTTTTATTACGTCCATGCAACCTACACGCTAATAGGAAAGGATAGGTCCTAATTGAGGGAGTCCTGGATAAGGGGGTATCCGGACAGCCGGACTGTTGGACTATGAAGATACAAGATTGAAGACTTTGTCCCGTGTCCGGATGGGACTCTCCTTTGCGTGGGAGGCAAACTTGGTGATTCGGATAATAGATCTCCTTCTCTGTAACCGACTCTGTGTAACCCTAGCCCCCCTGGTGTCTATATAAACCGGAGGGTTTGGTCCGTAGGAAAAATCAATCATAATCATAGGCTAGCTTCTAGGGTTCAGCCTCTATGATCTTGTGGTAGATAAACTCTTGTAATACTCATATCATCAAGATCAATCAAGCAGGAAGTAGGGTATTACCTCCATCGAGAGGGCCCGAACCTGGGTAAACATCGTGTCCCCAGTCTCATCTTACCATTAGCATTAGATGCACAGTTCGAGACCCCCTACCCGAGATCCGCCGATTTTGACACCGACATTGGTGCTTTCATTGAGAGTTCCTCTGTGTCGTCGCGATAAGGCTTGATGGATCCTTCAATCATCAGCAATGACACGGTCCAGGGTGAGACTTTTCTCCCCGAACAGATTTTTGTATTCGGCGGCTTCGGACTGCGGGCCAACTTGCTTGGCCACCTGGAGCAGATCGACAGCTACGCCCCTGGCCACCAGGTCAGGTTCAGAAACCAAAACTATACCACCGACATCCGCGGAGACTTGATCTTTGACGGACTCGAGCCCACGTCAAGAGCACCGAACGATCGCGATGTGCATGACTTAGATCTGTCGTCGGGCAGTATTCGGGATATCGCGCCTGCTACTGCTCCGGACATCAATCCAGGGCAGATCGTGCCATCCGAGGACGGGTGGATGGAGCCCGACACAGAGGTCGCACACTCATCGGTGTTGGAGCCGAACATAGATTCCACTCCTAAGGAAATCTGTGTCGGTGGACCCCCGGACTCATCTCCGGTCATAGGTTCCGGACCGCACGCATCCGTGCCCATCAAAACTCATTGGGCACCAATCATGGAATTCACCGCTGCAGACGCTTTTCAGCACTCACCCTTAGGCGACGTGCTAAACTCTCTAAAGTATCTTTCTTTATTAGAAGACTCTTGGCCAAACTATGTCCGGCCTGAATGGGATACGGGCGACGAAGAAATTCACGACCCACCCACCACCCACTTCATAGCCACTGTGGATGACCTAACAAACATGCTTGACTTCGAGTCTGACAACATCGACGGTATGGACGTCGATACAGGGAACAATGTGGAACCACCGCTCACAGGGCATTGGACTGCCACTTCATCATATGACATCTACATGGTGGATACGCCTAAAGAAGAAAATGGTGACAATAAGGACACAACAGAGGATAAACCCCCTAGAGAAAATCCAAAATGACGGCGCAGGCGCCGCATTAAGTCCAGTCACAGTAAAAATGGCGAAAACAACGCAAGAAAAGTTGACACCCCGATCGACTAGAAAGGCAACGACGACCATATGGACCCAGCGATGGAGCAGGACAGGCCAGGTCACGCTGAACACAGCCCAGAGCAGACGCCTGATAACAGCGATCCCGAGGGCCGAACGCATCAAACCGCCCCCAGAGAGGATGAGAATCCGGTCGACGATGCATTCATCATCCAGGAGAAACGTTTGGAACAAGATAAACTCTGCAGAAGGCCTATTGCCACGGCAAGGAGCCTAAATAAGCAGAAGCAAAGGTTTAACGCCGCGCAGGACATGCTCAACTGAAGATGGAAGAAAGTGCTAGACACTGAAGACAAATACGGCGACAATCGCCACACAAAGAGCTACCCAAAGCGCAAGCTACTGCCCGAATTCGACAATAAAGCCTTAGAGCCCATTTCGCCAAAGAATACCATGGTCGATCAACCAGACCGACAACCTCATGGCCACGATAGAGCAGCCACCGGTGCCGCACACAATACAGCCCACGATCTACGTGAGCTCTTGGACAAAAAGGCTAGTGCGAACAGGTCCATTTATGGATCTAGAGGACGAGTTCCGGGAGAAGATTATGGTCACCAAAATCATAATGATCAAATACCAGTTCGAAATCAAACCCGGACACAACAACCGTTGATAGCATGCCACAACATGTCCAGGTACAGAGGGGCTGCACACCCCGTGTGTTTCACTGACGAGGTGCTAGACCATGAATTTCCACAGGGATTCAGACCCGTGAACATAGAGGCATATGATGAAATGACAGACCCTGGGGTCTGGATTGAAGATTTTATCCTTCACATACACATGGCTCGTGGGGACGACCTCCACGCCATCAAATACCTTCCCCTCAAGTTGAAAGGACCAGCTCGGCATTGGTTGAAAAGCCTCCCCGAGAACTCAATTGGAAGCTGGGAGGAACTTGAGGACGCTTTCAGGGCAAAGTCACATAATACAACAGCCGAGAGAGTCAGCCCGTAAGCTTTGGAACAGATTTCTCACTAAGATGAATCAAATTGTTGATTGTCCGAACGCTGAAGCCTAGCGGCCTTCAAGCATAGTATCCGGGACGAGTGGCTTGCCAGACACCTCGGCCAAGAAAAGCCAAGGATGATGGCGGCCTTAACAAGCCTTATGACCCGCTTTTTTGCGGGCTAAGACAGCTGGTTGCCACGTAGAGGCACCAGCGACCCAGGCACATCCGAAATTCGAGATGGCAACAGGAAACCATGACGCAATAAGCACAAGCGTTGAAACAATGAAGAAAGCCCGGACAACACGGCGTTCAACGCCGGATTCAGAGGCCCTCGACCCGGCCAAAGAAAGAAGCCATTTAAGGGCAGCAATGAGGAACCGTCCGGCCTGAATAAAGTCCTGGACAGATTGTGCCAAATCCATGGCACCCCGAAAAACCTGCAAATCATACTCACAGAGAATGTTGGGTATTCAAGCAGGCCGGCAAGTTAAACACCGAACACAAAGGAAGAGAAACGCCAAGTGAAAACGAGGATGAGCCCCGACAGCCGAACACTGGGGGACAGAAAAAATTCCCACCATAAGTCAAAACAGTAAACATGGTCCACGCAACTCATATAGAGTTCGTTGCCCCCAAGTCCAACCCCTGGGAGGCCTCCCCGATCACTTTTGATCACATGGACCACCCGGCCAGTATCCGTCACGGAGAGTCGGCTGCCTTGGTGCTCGACCCAATAATTGATGTATACCATCTCACTCGAGTCCTAATGGACGGCGGCAGTAGTATTAATCTGATATATCAGGACACTGTCTGCAAGATGGTGATAGACCCATCCAGAATATGCCAAAGTAACACCAGCTTCAACGGAGTGATACCAGGCGCTGAGGCCCGCTGCTGGGGCTCCCTCATATTAGAGGTGACATTCGATTCTCCCGACAACTTCAGAAGTGAGGAACTACTCTTCGACATCGCTCCCTTCAGCAGCGGTTATCATGCATTACTCGGAAGAATGACCTTTGCTTGCTTTCACGTAGTACCAAATTACGCCTGCCTTAAACTTAAGATGCCCGTCCACGTGGCGTCATAACCGTTAGCGGAAACACAGAGCTGTATGCGGCAGCCCTTGCAGCCGTACACTAAGCGGCCTCTCCACCATAATGCATGATCGGCCGTTAAGGCCACGGACACGGTTAGACGAGTCCAATGCACCACTGTCAATAACAGCCCGGATAAACCTGAGCTGGGTGCTATACATATATCCCCATAAATGTTACCAGGGGCTATAAACATGTAATAAAGCCCACAATTCGGCTTGCCTTATCGATAGGCCAATGTCCCATATTTCTCACATACATTGAGAATAACCAACTTCCAGCACTCTTACTCTTTTACATGAGTTTTTCGTTTTTACAGACACTATTCGTGCAACACCCTTCCAGGAAATGGCATAACGGAGACAAAAGCGCAGACGTGCAGCAGGGCCCCGCTGAAAGGTTTCTCTTTAGATTAAGCCGCTGTGTAAACCTTCTTTACTGTCTTTTGTTGCTTGACATCTCGTGGGTATTAAATACACCCACAGGGGATACTGGCGTTATAGGCATTTTCGCCACGAAAGATCAATGCACGTACCTGGAAATACAGGGTCAAGGGCGTTGTTTCGCTCGGTATATGTTATAAAGTCGGGAGTGTTCGGCATCGTGAGTTTGGAATTATATGCATCACCTCCGAATCATGTCTTTGGTCAAATGTTGGGTTTGCCCGACTCCTGGGTTTGCTGCTTTTTGTTCCGTTCTATGGGCTAAGGCGACCAAAGGAGAACTACTGCGATTGTGCCCTGGTTATTCCGGACGAGCACCACAGTAGAGAAAGCCGAAAATTGACTGTCATGATAGAGCAAGAGACTGGTCAACCACTCGAGGACTCATCGGAATCTATAGGATTCCTCTGCATCAACGAAGGACTGGTTTCCCGATCACGTACGTACGCGCACTATATCCGGATGCACGCGGAAGTACCAGGGGCTATATAGTAGCCCCACCTTTACACTCCTATGGCTAAGTGAAAGTGTTACAGCTATATAGTCCGGTTGCCTGGTTCGACGTGCGATCACCTCCTTAATGGACCAAGATGTTGGATCAAGTGTGAATATGCATATATTTTTTCGAACACCCCCGCATTATATGCATGGGAGCTAAAGTGAATGACTGCTAACTTTCAAAGTTATATACATACATAAACGGCCGCACAAGACGCTTTACAGCACTTTCAAGCAAAAGTATAAAAGCAGCCTCTATAATTAACAAATAATTGTTTAGAATTAATCTACTTGTCACTCAAACATGAAATCCTTCGAGCACTGAGCCTCTATTATACGGGCACCTTCTATGACCTACTCAAAATAGTGCTCGGCTGGGTCCTGGCCTCCTGCCGGACTCCGGGTTGCAATGCGGGTGGCCTCCATATCCGCCCAATACGTCTTGACACGGGCAAGAGCCATCCGCGCACCCTCTATGCAAGCTGACCTCCTCATGGCATCGATTCTCGATACAGCGCCAAGGAATTGCTGCACTAAACCAAAGTAACTTCCCGGTCTTGGTCCCTTTCGCCATAGATGGTCGACTACCGACCTCCTGGCAAGACCAGACAACCTGTGGAGCTCGGCCATGGCGGCCATCCTCTCACTCAATGGCAGCAGATGCATCGTAGCATTAAATTGTGACCAATACAGCCTCTCTGTATCATTATCTTTTTGATCCTTGTAGAGCTTGGTCACATCGGTTATGCTCTTCGCCAGATCCACATACGCGTCCGCAGCACTCATAAGCTGATCCAGAGGAGCATACTTGGGGTCTCCAAACTTCATCTGCAGCAAATAGGGGCTTCCAGCCGCGATTTCCCCGGCCTGTCGAAGCTCCTCCCGCGCAGCTCTAAGCCTAGAGCGCGTCTCCTTGGCCGCATCCAGGGCCTTCTTTAGGTCAGCCATTTTTCTTTATTCTCCTTTTGTAGGAGCTCATACCGGTCGGCGACGTCTTTCATCTCCACATCCATTTTGGCTATTTTATCTTTGCTTCGGCGATGAGCAGCCTGTTCGGCTCTCAAATCTTTGGCCGCCTTTATGGCAACCGCATTGCTAGCCCTGGCTTGTTCCTTGGCTAGGACAAGCTCCGCCTTCAGGGCCTCAATGGCAGCAGCTCCGCCTGCAGCCACATCATACAATACTAATAATACAATCCTCTTTACATTTTTTACACAAATAAGGGAAAAACGAGCACATACTCTGTGACTCTTCAAGCCGCTTGTTTACAAGAGTGATGTCGGTGAGGGAGTCCTGGACTAGGGGGTGTCCGGATAGCCGAACTATCATCATCGGCCGGACTCCAAGACTATGAAGATACAAGATTGAAGACTTCGTCTCGTATCCGGATGAAACTTTCCTTGGCGTGGAAGGCAAGCTTGGTGATACGGATATGTAGATCTCCTACCTTTGTAATCAACTCTGTGTAACCCTAGCCCTCTACGGTGTCTATATAAACCAGATGGCTTTAGTCCGTAGGACGAACAACAATCATACCATAGGCTAGATTCTAGGGTTTAGCCTCCTTGATCTCGTGGTAGATCTACTCTTGTAATACCCACATCATCAATATCAATCAAGCAGGACGTAGGGTTTTACCTCCATCAAGAGGGCACAAACCTGGGTAAAACATCGTGTCCCTTGTCTCCTGCTACCATCCGCCTAGACGCACAGTTCGGGACCCCCTACCCAAGATCTGCCGGTTTTGACACCGACATTGGTGCTTTCATTGAGAGTTCCTGTGTGCCGTTGCAATCAGGAGGGATGCCTTTTCCCGTCTTTAAGGACGGCACCATCGTCAAGGGAGCTTTGGTCCCCGGCCAAACTATCCGGCTAGGCGGTTTTCTTATGACCGCCTGTTCGGCCGCCGCTCCGACAATGACCTCTCAAGTCATCAAAAGCGATCTTCACGTCAACTCGGAATTCGCTGAGCAGCTAGATCCGATGGAGCTCTCCTCCGTAAATGAGCTCTTGGATGGCATCGCCGCCCTGGGAGTCGCCACAAACTACGATCAGATTGGGCTTAAAACCGATCTGAGAGAAATTAACTCTCCCTAGGCTACCCACCATGTTGTCGTGGTAGAGGAACAACGTGGCGACTCTTCCTCTATGTTAAAGACCAGTTATGTCCGGATTCCCGATCCCTTCACACCGGATTCCCGCGAAAGGACAGACATCAATCAAGTACTAAACCTAAAGTCAGGCATCGGACCAGATTTGTTGGATAACATCCAGCAATCCAAGCTTCCAAATCCGGAAACTTCACGGCCTTTGAGCCTCAGACCGGGCGGGGTTCCGAACTCAATTCCGCCCGCCCACCCAAACATAAGTGACTTATCTCAAATACGGCAAGAGCCCGATGAAACAGTACATCACTACTGGGCCAGATTCCTCCTGGTCATGGACAGGATAAAAGACTGCCGTGAGGAAAGCGCAATCTCAATTTTCTGCAAAAATTGCACGGAGAAGGGAATCATGAACGCCATAAGCCATCACGAAGTTACACGCTTCGCCGATCTGGCGACCATAGTACAAAAATATTGTGCGATGGAGAGTGCCTGGAAAACCAAAACCAGGTTTTGGGACAATCCGACCCTGAATACAACCCTAGTCCGAAATAAAAGGGTGCGTCATACTCAAGCACCTGGGTTAAAAACCAAAAAGCAAAAACCCCCTAAAGGGCACGGAACCGTACTGGAGGGATGGCTCAACGGACCCTGTAAAATCCACAGTACGGAGGGCGCCACTCCAACACATAGCCTTCGAGCATGTTGGATACTACGACAGTTGGCCAAAAGTAGCGAAAGCTTTCTAGCCCCGGACAACCAGCCCAACAGTACTAGTACGGTATTAACAGTCTTCGCGACTTTCGCATCAAATAACATGCAGAAACGAACAATCCGCAGCCTCGCCGAAGTCTACCAAGTAGCAACAACAAATCCATGGAGCGACACGGCTATCACCTTCAATGCCAGCGACGAACCTAAATTCCGAACAGCTCGAGCACCAGCCGCATTGGTCCTCAGTCCGATAGTGGACGGCTTTCGTCTTACCAAGGTACTCATGGATGGCGGCAGCGGATTAAACCTCATCTACGAGGAAACCCTCCAAAAAATGGAAATTGACTGGAGCCGCATTGAGCGAAGCAGCACAACCTTCAGAGGAATAATCCCTAGTCAAGAAGTACGCTGCACAGGAAAAATCACACTAGACGTAGTGTTCGGCTCGCTGGACAACTACAGGTCCGAAGAGGTCACGTTCCAAGTGGCCCCATTCGGCAGCGGATATCACGCCTTGTTAGGGCGAGAGGCATTCACAATCTTCTAAGCTATACCCCATTACAGGTACATGATGCTCAAAATGCCCGGGCCCAATGGAATAATCACTCTTGTCAGTGATCCAGATATAGCACTCCGCGCTGAAAATAAAACGGCCGCATTGGCCCTAGAGGCATTATCCGAAGCCCTAGCGGCAGAAGAAATCACTACGCTGCGCTCCACGGTGGATAGGGACGATGTGATACTCGATAAGAGGTCTAAGTCCACCTCTTTTAAACCAGCAGACGAAATAGTCAAACTCCAGGTCCATCCAACGGACCCTACAAAGACAGCCTCCATGGGGACACAATTAAACCCTGATGTAGAAGCCGCACTACGAGAATTCCTCTGGGAAAATTGGGACATTTTTTCCTGGCACCCTTCAGACATGCCAGGAATCCCACGTAGGTTGGCAGAACACAGCCTAAATATCCTAAAAGGATTCAAGCCAGTCAAATAGGCTCTTCGGCGATTTTCCGAACCCAAAAGACAGGCAATGGGAGAGGAGCTAGCCAAACTCTTAGAAGCCGGATTCATCAGAGATATAAAACATCCGGACTGGCTAGCCAACCTGGTAATGGTACCAAAAAAGTACAAATCCTGGCGCCTTTGTGTCAATTTCAAAGACCTAAACAAGGCCTGTCCAAAGGACCCTTTCCCTCTCCCTCGCATCGACCAAATCATCGACGCCACCGCAGGGCATGATTCATTGTGCTTCCTCGATGCATACTCAGGATACCATCAAATCAAGATGGCGGAAAAAGACCAGGCCGCAACGGCATTCATTACTCCATACGGACCATTCTGCTTCAACACAATGCCCTTCGGACTCAAAAACGCCGGCGCAACATATCAACGCATGATTCAGACATGTCTGGCCACCCAGATAGGCAAAACAGTGGAGGCGTACGTAGACGATGTGGTCGTTAAGACCAAACACGTCGAAACTCTAATAGACGATTTGAGGCTTATATTCGACAATCTTCGAGCATACGACATTAAGCTCAACCCGGAAAAATGTGTTTTCGGTGTACCAGCCGGAAAGCTCTTGGGCTTCATTGTATCCAGTAGAGGAATTGAAGCAAACCCAGCCAAGATCCGGGCTCTGTCACAATTGGATATCCCAAAAGACCTCAAACAAATACAAAAATTGACGGGATGCGTGGCGGCTCTAAGCCGCTTCATCTCCCGCTTGGGAGAAAAGGCGCTGCCCCTCTATCGCCTCCTCCGGCACACCGAACACTTTGAATGGATGGATGCTGCCACGGCCGGACTCGAAGAAATTAAGGCCATATTGGCAACAAATCCGGTCCTGGCCGCACCCAACTTGGGCGAGCCTATGTTATTATATATCGCAGCAACACATCAAGTTGTCAGCGCCGTACTTGTCGTCGAACGAGAAACAGAAGGGCAAAAATTCCCTCTTCAAAAACCAGTGTACTACGTATCCACTGTCTTAACTCCATGCAAGTCCCAATACCCACATTATCAAAAGATAGCGTACGCGGTGTTCATGGCAACCCGGAAGCTACGGCACTACTTTCAAGAGTGTTCCATAACGGTGGCCTCCGAAGTACCTCTCAACGATATTATAAATAATCGCGACGCGACGGGAAGGATTGCAAAATGGGCCATTGAGCTCTTACCATTTGACATAACCTACAAACCACGGCGAGCTATAAAGTCGCAAGTTTTGGCTGACTTCATCGCCGAATGGACCGAAGCCGAACTCCCTAAAGAGTACCGCGCATACTCCAATTGGATCATGCATTTCGACGGCTCTAAAATGTTGGCTGGCTTGGGGGCTGGCGTCGTCTTGACGTCCCCAACCGGAGACACAGTCCAATACGTACTTCAAATAATGTACATGGACTCCAACAATGCAGTCGAATACGAGGCCCTTCTACACGGCCTCCGGATGGCAATCTCCATGGGTATTCAACGCCTAGAGGTGTGCGGGGATTCAAACCTCGCAATATCCCAAGTAAATGGAGACTTTGACGCCAAAGATCCGAAAATGGCAGCCTACCGTAACGCCGTCCTAAAAAGGTCAGCCCGGTTTGAAGGACTCGAATTCCACCATGTAGCCCGGGATAATAACCAGGCAGTAGACGTGTCGGCACGCATCGGCGCAAAACGCGACACTGTCCCTCCAAACATCTTCCTGGAACGGCTCTTTAAGCCATCCATATTATGGGAAGAGGAGTCCGGAAATAACAACCCAGAACCAACTACACAACCCAACAGAACATTCTGACACAATCGGTGGCTCAGCCAATGAAATAACACCTTCAGCCCACGAAATAATGGCAGTAATTGCCCCGTGGACGGAACCATTCTTAGCCTACTTAATTAGGCAGGAACTTCCCGTAGACCAAAATGAGGCCCGCTGCATAGTTCGGCGATCTAAAGCCTACAAGGTCCATGAGGGAGAACTTTATAAGAAAAGCACAACCGGAGTCCTTCAAAGGTGTACCTCCAAAGAGGAAGGGTGAAATCTCCTGGCTGAAATTCACGCCGGACTCGGCGGGCACCACGCTGCAGCCCGGGCCCTTGTAGGCAAGGCCTTCCGTACAGGATTTTATTGGCCACGATGCTCAGGACTTAGTCCAACAATGTGTTGGTTGCCAGCTCTTTGCTAATCAAAGCCACATGCCACCCACCGCCCTCAAAACTACACCCATCACTTGGTCGTTCGTGGTCTAGGGGCTTGACATGGTTGGACCCCTTAAAGGGGGAACCCACAAGCACAAATACTTATTGGTCATGGTGGAAAAATTCACCAAATGAATAGAGGCCAAGCCGGTTAAAACGGCAGAATCCGGACCTGTGATAGACTTCATATCCGGGTAGTACACCGTTTTGGCATCCCCCACAGCATCATCACTGATAACGGCACGAATTTCACGGCCGATGAGGTTAAACTCTGGTGCAAAAACATGGGCATCAAGCTCGACTACGCTTCAGTCTACCACCCTCAAACTAACGGTCAAGTGGAACGAGCAAATGGTCTAATCATGAGCGGCATTAAACCCAGATTAGTGCGGTCCCTGACGGAATCTAACACACATTGGGTAGAGGAGCTCGACTCCGTACTCTGGGGGCTGCGGACCACGCCAAACCGCACTACCGGATTCACACCATTTTTTATGGTATACGGCGCCGAGGCAGTTTTGCCCTGCGATATAATTCATGACTCACCTCGCGTGCGCATGTATGAAGAAAGAGAAGCCGAGTTGGATCGGTAGGACAGTTTGGACGCCTTAGAGGAGGAGCGCGACGTGGCAAAATCCTGTTCCGCATTCTATCAGTAGCAGGCTCGAAGATATCAAAGCAGAGAAGTACGGGCCAAAACTTACAATGTTGGCGAGCTAGTTCTACACCTGCCGGACAAGAAAAAGGACAAACTTAAGCCCAAGTGGGAAGGTCCCTTCATCACCGACCAAGTCCTTACCGGCGGTGCATACCGTCTACGCAACGCATCTAACAACCGACTCGAGCCACACCCATGGAACGCAGCCCGTCTCCGAAGATTCTACGCCTAACGCCGGACTCAGAGTTCGTCTCCTTCCTCCGTCCACCTTTCAGATTTTTTTGCTGTCTTTGTTTTCCCCCTTTTTCCTCCCTCTTTCAATACAAGCCTCTTGAGGGCTGATCTGCTCTTTATTCGCACTCACTCGATGTGCTACTCGCACTCGTTATACCTGGGGGCTTCTTTAACAGAAGCTTATTTATATGGGCTTCATGCCCAACACATGTGTCATACTTCCGCATGTACCTTTTACTCACCATTATATGCATCGATATGACTTAAGTTTTGGCCAAGATGGGTTGCCTGGCTCCTGTGCTTACCCCTACGTTCCCAATTGTTCGGCTAGGAGGTAAAGGGAGCACCTCTGCGATTGTTACTACCGGGTCAGCCGGATGTGTACCTCAGACTGGGTGAAGCCGAAGGCTAGCGTTCTTAAGGGAATATTCGGTCGGCGACCTGAAAGATGATTTATTACTTATTTATTTATCTGCCCCCAGATGCTTTTTCTGCTCTTTTCGCAGTCCGGTCATGCACTTTAGGGCATGCCTCCCAGGGAAAGGAACCCCTAACGGAACTATTCTCCCTGGAAGATGTTCCTTACTAACCATGTAATATAACATAGCTAGTTGGGCACTTGTCTGATAAAGCACTTATGACCCCTACGCCTTGTCTCCATGCATGCCCCGGTTTTTCTTTTTTTATAACCGTAAGGGTATTCGGACACACTCCGGACTTTCGGGTCCCGAGGTTGAAGCGAAAAGGTCTGCAAAGACAAACGATCTACAATCCGGCTAGAAGGCATTTTACATGTCATTTTAAATTACATTGTCAAACTGACTGATTGTACTCCTCTTAAATCCCATCTAACAGGCTGTCTAATTTACAGTCCTGTTGGGAATATTTCGCGGCCAACTCTACTTGGCCGTACATCAGGCTCACAATGATCTCCTTCCCATCGGGCCCCGCAGGTCCGACCTCGGCCATGTGGTTTGGATCAGCCTTCGGGTACCGCGTCTTCACCATGGCCCAGGCCTCCCTGGCGCCTTGACGGCAGGCTGATATCTTCGACAGACGGAGACGCCGCCGTACTCCCTGAAGCTTCTCAGCAAGCCCTCCAAGGCCCTCGGGTAGGGAGACAGACAGCCATAAGGCCTGAACGACGCCGCTCATCGCCTGCCGAACACGTTCGTGCAGTTGCAGCAGCTCGGGAAGAGGGTCTCCCATGGAACCAGGCATCTCCTCCGCCGGACGACCCGTGAGCACACCTACAGACACATTTCTGCCAATCGACTTCCTCGCCGAACTCTTCTTTTCAAAAGAGTTTGCTCAAGCACTTACTAAAAATGCCGCGACGAAGCCGCCGATTCTCCTTTACGGAGTTAGACAGCTGGACCCGAACATCTTTTAGTTCTTCGCCCAGCTGGGTGTTGGCATCTAGGAGTTTGTTCCTCTCCTGCTGCACCCTCATAAGCACCTTCTCGCCGGCCTTCAGCTGGCGCAGCAGATGTTGCTTGTCCGGATCTAGTCCGGCACCCTTTGCAATATTATTATCAGACTATACACACGCCGCACTTCATAAACTATTTCTGTTTTCGAAATATGAATTACCAGAGGGGGTCTCTGTGGCTCCCCCGACAGCGGCTAGTGCGGCCTCAAGTTGGGCCTTGCATTCTTAAAGCTCCTGGGACAGGTGGGTATTCTTCTCTGTAAGATCCTGCATAACAAATGATCCTTAAATCAGTTAGTTTAACTATTTTAAGTCTCGGGGGCTACTGGCATATATAACTATTAAAATTCCTCACCCGTATGTCTTTTACATACTGCTCCGTGGCTCTGGTTAAACCATCTTAAGCAGCACGGAGGTGCGTGTCTCCCGCATTAAAGGCATTCAACGCCTCTGGGGAGAGACACGGTCACGAAGAATTATTCGACGGCGCCTGTGATTCATGGCGCTCTCCACCTCAGATCTGGTGGCGGACAACCTGTCGGCATCCTCCGTTGGAGGAGCATCCGGTACGCGCCTTGTGCTCGCCTCCCTCTCCGGACCAGGCATTGGAGCCTGGCTGGCGGAGGCTTGGTTGGCAGCCTCTCCGGACTCAGTCCGGCGAGTGCTCTTTCTCCTGGAAGAATCATGAGCATTAATATACCTCCCAGGAGTCTTTTCCTCAAAAGACAATGGTGCGCCATACCTTTGCGGCGACGTTTCGATTCGCGCCGCACTCCTCTTCCGCCTGCTGGGCCGCACTGACGTTGGTTGGTCGGTCGCCACGGGCTCGGCTTCCCGCTGTAAAGGCCCCTCCTGCGAAGCACCGTTGGTACACGGTGGTCAGAAATAAGCATTAAACAGGTAACGGTGTTAGGACTTCGGTCGTACTCACCTGGGAAGCCGGGGATAAACCGGGGTAGTCAGCCGTAATGGCGACTAGAGCATTGTCTATGCTGAGCTGGTGGAACACCCCGTCAATCAGTTCCAACGTTATGTCCGGATCCTCTCCGGAGGCCGGATCAAGGGATCTTCCCGGATCCTCGGGTTGCGGAGTCGGGCTTTCTATGCCCTCCACATCCCGGCGCAGTTCCTGTGTCGAAATCATAAAGTAAGATGCTTACCTTTGAAGGCACGGATCAGATATATAAACGTCCGCTTACCCAGCTCCGAGGGTTATTCATAGAGAATCCATTCAATGGATTCGTTCGGAGGAAGTCCTCCTTCTCCCTCTTGTACAAGCCAGACAGGATCTTCACCAGATCGGCGGCCGATCCCGGCCCCTTGCGGCCATGACGGGTGGCGTCGTTCTCCCCCTTGAAATCCCACATGGGGTGGCCCCTATATTGGAGCGGTTGCACCCCTCGCATAATGCATGTGGCCATGACTCCAATCATGGTTAATCCGGAATGGGCCAGTAGCCGTATCCGGCCCATCAGATAGTGGACGCTCCTATCATCTTCCCGTTGAGGGCTCCGCGGGCGCCAACTCAGGTGTTTCTTCAGAGGAGCGTTGCTAAACTCCGGGAGGCCGATCCGAACTGGATCCGACAGCAGGGCGTCTTCCATATAGAACCACTCTGAAGGCCAGTCTTCGGACGCCTTCTTCGGGGTTCCGGATAGATATCCGCTCTCGGCGATGTGCCATATTTTGGCTCTGCCTGCTTGATATATCGACCCCTCATGAGAACGGGGTACGAGGCAAAACAGTGTCTTCCACAGTGCAAAATGGGGCTCGATGCCCAAGAACAGCTCGCAAATAGCTACAAAGCCCGCGATGTGTAAAATGGAGGCAGGTGTGAGGTGGTGAAGTTGGAGTCCGTAGAACTCCAGGAGCCCCCGGAGAAACGGATGTATGGGAAATCTGAGTCCCCTTATTAAGTAGGGGACGAAGCATACCCGCTCTCCTTTGGAGGGATTGGGGACGCTCTCCACCTGATTCCCACCCTTGTAGGTGGCCAGTCCGGCTCGAACCAGAACCATAAAGGCTGGGGGAAGGTATCCCTCTGCTTGGAGCATCACTAACTCGCTATGCGGGACTGAGCATCTCCTCCAATCTCCTGGCTGAGGACTGGGGGCGTGAGAAGAGGAGCCGCGTCGACTATCCATGTTGGAATGGATTCTTGTCAGATGTGCTTTGATGAATACTTGCGGAAGGAGGATGATGTGATTTGGATCTGGATCCACGCCTCTCTTATAGGCGGCTTATTCGCGCAGCTAGGGGGTAAAATGTAAAAATACCCTGGCTTTTCGCATTCGAGCAACACGTGGAAGAAGGCCATTATCGGACGTGGAAGCCAAGGAGCGCGACATTTATGAAGAAACCGGACACTATTCGGCTAACACATGGAACATGGAGGAGAACCCGCCTTGCAAACACCGAAGACAACATACGCGCCGGACTCGTCGTCATTGAAGCCTGGTTCGGGGGCTACTGAGGGAGTCCTGGACTAGGGGGTGTCCGGATAGCCGAACTATCATCATCGGCCGGACTCCAAGACTATGAAGATACAAGATTGAAGACTTCGTCCCGTGTCCGGGTGGGACTTTCCTTGGCGTGGAAGGCAAGCTTGGCGATACCGATATGTAGATCTCCAACCTTTCTAACCGACTCTGTGTAACCCTAGCCCTCTCCGGTGTCTATATAAACCGGATGGCTTTAGTCCGTAGGACGAACAACAATCATACCATAGGCTAGATTCTAGGGTTTAGCCTCCTTGATCTCGTGGTAGATCTACTCTTGTAATACCAACATCATCAATATCAATCAAGCAGGACGTAGGGTTTTACCTCCATCAAGAGGGCCCGAACCTGGGTAAAACATCGTGTCCCTTGTCTCCTGCTACCATCCGCCTAGACGCACAGTTCGGGACCCCCTACCCGAGATCCGCCGGTTTTGACACCGACAGTCGGCGTCCACCACATCAATTTGCCGCCTTAGTTCGGCGACTTCAGAGGTCCAGTCTACCGCCTAACACTTAGCCACCAGCGCAGGAACGCAGTATGATTCTTACCTAAGAGTGTGATCCTCCGTTTGCCGCTAAGGGCTGGCAACCAGAGTCTCACGGGCTACTATCAATACAGAGCACACCTCGCGCATGCGGCACAACCAAAAATTGCATATTTATCGCGTACCTCAAAGCCTTTGAGCAAGCTTCCAAAAGCATCATTTAGCCCGCTTGTGGTGGATAAAATCTTCTCCAACACCATACCCATTAGTGTACAGTGATCCTCCGAGAGAGCGGCTTGCTCCAGGAGGCCCATCAGTGTGTTCGGCTGGACGCTGGACTGTTTCGGACCCTCCTCATTACCCTCTATGGGAGCCGAACGTGCCGGGCTCGGGGCGGCCAAAGTGTTAACTTCTGGCCTTAGTGGATCTGGACTCCTCCGTGACGACACCTCAGGGTCGCCTGCCCCATGGGGCGGAGAGACAGGTGTGGTTTCACTCTCCATCATCTCCGGAAGAAGATCCCCCAAAGACGAACCCTGTTGAGAAGAGCTACTAGCCGGACTGCAAAAATTGGTCATGGTTATTATCTTAGAGGAAAAGGCAATAGCTTCTTGTTTACTAACTTACAGCTCGGTGGAGGACTGGCCCGTTCGCGGGCACGGTGCGGTGAAGACGCCCTTCGGGGCAGGGACCCCTGGTAAAGTTCTCTTCCCTTGTTTAGGCACCTCTGTTTCCAAGTCTTCAGAGGCGGCCCTCTTCTTCCCGCTAGGGGAGGAAACCTTAGGTTCGCCTCCCCGATTATCTTCCTTCATGGACACATTAATTCCCCCGGTTTAGATGTACGATATGTGAAGCTCACTCTTGGCTTCTCCACTCCTCCCTTTGTCTTTCCCCGATGGCACTTGACTTAGTGCCCGTTTAAGCATCTCGGCTATTGCCGGACCAGGCGAGCCTTCGGGAAGTGAGGCCGGACACCTGATTCTCTCTGCTTTGCTGAGCCAATCCTGGCCGCGGACTGTTTTTCAGAACAATGTTATGATAAATATAAACAAAGTGTTCGGTTACGGGTTTACTTACTTGGGTATCTGGGCGGTTGCAGCTCAGGCCCACATCCTCAATGGTGTCTGGACACTTTATTCATGGTCCGAAGAACAACTTATACATTCCTTCAAGCGTCATGCCAAATAAGTGTTGAATGGTTCGCGGGCCTTCTGGATTAAACTCCCACATCTGGAGAGATCGACGTTTGCACGGCAGGGCCTGCCAAACTAGCATTACCTGGATTATATTGACAAGATTAAGATCCCTCTCAAGAAGCTCCCGAATGCAGCTCTGCAACATCGGTACATCATTTGCAGACCCCAAGTCCAGTCCCACGTTGGCCCACGACGCCAGTTGAGGCGGAGGGTCCGAGCGGAAGGCGGGGGCGGCCACCGGCTTCGTGCCTCGAGGAGCTGTGATGTAAAACCACCTCCGTTGCCATAGATCAGACACCTTCGGGAAGGAACCTTCCGGCCATGGAACATCGGCGTTTCTGCTTATTGCAGCGCCGCCGCACTCCACGTGTCGCCCCTTAATCTCCTTCGTCTTCACATTGAAGGTCTTGAGCCATAGGCCGAAGTGGGGTGATGTGGAGGAAGGCTTCACACACGACGATAAACGACGAGATGTGGAGGATAGAATCTGGAGCTAGATCGTGGAAATCTAGCCCGTAATAGAACATGAGCCCCGTCACGAAGGGATCAAGAGTAAAGCCGAAGCCTTGGAGGAAGTGGGAGACAAATACGACAGTCTCGTTGGGTTTGGGAGTAGGGATGACCTGCCCTGCAACAGGAAGCATGTGCTTGATGTCGGCGGTCAGATACCCGACCCCCCTAAGCTTCGCAATGTCCACCGGCCTTGAAGGTCGGATCCGGACATGGTTGGAGATCCGAAGTGCTTAAACTTGAGCTTTGGGTGTTGGAACTCGAAGTACGGGAAGGCGCAAGCATGAAGATAGAGGGATAGGCCTCGACCCCTCTATAAAGGGGATGAATATCAAGCGTCCTCGGCGTAGCCGTTTGGGACTTGCCTAGAAACACGGAGTCATACCAACAGAAGTGGTGGGGTTACCCGCACCCGTATTGATGAGAATCCCGTAATAAAGGGAACACGATCTCTGCTTCGACAAGACATGCCAATAAAACCCGCCTGCTGGGCGTGGCAGGCTGGGAAAAACGGTTTGTATTAAAACAAGTCCGCAGCGTAAGAACGCGCTGCCAAAAATCATTAGCATATTGGATTTATAAGGTATTATGCTCTCTACGGTGGTATGCGGAAGTTACTTTGCAGAGCCGGACACGATCCTTGTGTTCACAATCTTCTTTGGAGTATTCGGAGATGGAACCCGCCTTGCAATGCCGAAGACAATCTGCGCGCTGGACTCATCGTCATTGAAGCCTGGTTCAAGGGCTACTGAGGGACTCCTAGATAAGGGGGTATCCGGACAGCCGGACTGTTGGACTATGAAGATACAAGATTGAAGACTTCGTCATGTGTCCGGATGGGACTCTCCTTTGCGTGGAAGGCAAGCTTGGCGATCCGGATAATAGATCTCCTTCTCTGTAACTGACTCTGTGTAACCCTAGCCCCCTTCGGTGTCTATATAAACCGGAGGGTTTAGTCCATAGGAAAAATCAATCATAATCATAGGCTAGCTTCTAGGGTTCAGCCTCTACGATCTCGTGGTAGATCAATTCTTGTAATACTCATATCATCAAGATCAATCAAGTAGGAAGTAGGGTATTACCTCCATCGAGAGGGCCCAAACCTGGGTAAACATCGTGTCCCCAGTCTCCTGTTACCATTAGCCTTAGAGGCACAGTTCGGGACCCCCTACCCGAGATCCGCCGGTTTTGACACCGACACTAATCCCACCCGATCCGACGCAAAATTTTGGCAGTACCTCCATGCTGTTCTCCTGATACACGTCTCGGCAATAAGCAGAGAGGACGTGTACCCGGAGAACAATAGGGAGGCACTGACGAAATTCTGCATCGGACCCGAAGCTGAGCATATGGGAAAACGAACCCAATCTACACATACTCGGGCTGTCCAGGGATAACATTGGACAATTCGAAAGAATCATGATTATAAATATGTAAATGCATTCATATTTATATATGTAACCCTTTCGAACGGGAGACGCATACTGGTTACGCAAATTGATGATTGACACCTATAGCTAGCAAGTTTTATCGGCATGAATACCGGAACAGAGCATATGAAGGGGCGAGGAGGAGATGTCATTTGTGCTCACCAACGAACATAGGGGCGGAGCTCGTCGAACACTAGACCCTCGCAACGACAAAATAACTGCATTTTTAAATCGAAAGATGAGTAACATAGCAAGTATTCGACACCAACGGCCACATGTACCTCGCACTGATGATATTTGCTATTTACGGTACCATCGACACCGAGGAACCCTCTAACCCGCTCGTCCCCGGGTAAACTAAATAGCAACTACCATGGGTGCAAGGTACATGAGGCCGTCGGTGTTGAACACTACATCCACATCCCACAAGTGAAGCCGGCCCCCGGCGTCCCGCAACAATAGTTCTCATGGCCGATGACGGTTGAACACCTTGGCGAATTTGTCTGGAAGCCTCCGCGATGAGGATTAAAGCCAAGTTTTGAAATTTTCAAACAACCAAACCGACTTGAGTTAGTTTGGGTGTTTCAAGTTTCAACACTTAGCTTTCAATCGTCATCTCTGAGGCTGCTAGATAAATTTGCAATGGTGTTCGACTGCCATCGACGGCGAGAACTATTGATGTTGGACGCAGGACACCTGTGTCACTTTTGGGACGTGGATGTACTATTCGACACCGACGGCCACATGTACCTCGCACTGACGATACTTACTATTTAGGGTACCATCGACACCGAGGAACCCCATAATTAACCCTAAATAGCAAGTATCATCAGTGCGAGATACATGTGGCGCTCGGCGTTCAACACTAGATCCACATCCCATAAGTGAAGCTGGCGCTCGGCGTTGCTTTGGGACGCCGGACGTCGGTGTCACTTGTGGGACGTGGATGTAGTGTTCGACACCGACGGCCACATGTATCTCACACCAACGATACTTGCTATTTAGGGTCTTCTTCTTCTTCTTCTTCTTCTTCTTCTTCTTCTTCTTCTTCTTCTTCTTCTTCTTCTTCTTCTTCTTCTTCTTCTTCTTCTTCTTCTTCTTCTTCTTCTTCTTTCTTCTTCTTCTTCTTCTTCTTCTTCTTCTTTCTTCTCCTCCTCTTCCTCCTCCTCCTCCTCTTCTTCTTCTTCTCCTTTTTCCTCTTCTTAAATCTAGCACTAATTAACCTAAAACAAAACAGGAAAAAACTACACCTAAACCTAGCTATTCTTCTTCTCCTCCTCTTCTTCTACTTATTCTTAGTTTTTTTCATTACTAAACATAAACCTAAAACTAAACTAAACCCAAAACCAAACTAAAAGTAATATAAACTAAACTAAATATAAAACCAAACTAAAAGTAATCTAAACTAAACTAAATCTAAAACTAAACTAAAAGTAATCAAAACTAAAAACAAAAAAAAGAGGAGAAGAGGGGTGTGACCGGGGCTCACCTGCGGCAGGGGTGGGAGGCCTGCGGCAGGCCGGCAGGGCCCAGGGGCGCCGAGCAGTGGGGTTACTCACCGATGGAGGGGCGCTGGCCGGGCGGTGGTGGCGACGGAGACACAGCTCCGATGCGGTGGGGTGGCGCTGGCCGGGCGGAGGGGGCACCGGGCGGTGGTGGCGACAGGACCACATGGCTCCGGGGTGGTGGGGTGGTGCTACGGC
>NC_041393.1:16372141-16403452 GCF_002162155.2 Triticum dicoccoides
GCCGAGCGGAGGTGGCGACGGGGCCGTAGGGCTCCATGGCAGTGGGGTGGTGCTGCGGCGGGGTGGGGCGGCGTCAGCGTCCGGGCGGTGGCGGTGCTCGATGGCGGCGGTGCGGGCGCGGGTGAGTGGGGGCGCGGGGTGGAGGGGGTGAGAGAGTGAGGGGAGACGGCAATTGGGGTGGGGCGGCCCTTACTAATTAGTGGGGGAACGTTCATTGCCATCTGCTAGCGAACGGCAGAGGGCGCGCATAGCAGAAGGGGGAGATGGGCGTTAGCTGGGCCCTTTCTTTGCCGTCCTCCAGCAGACGAAGAAGGTCCGGTAGGCGGACGACAAAGATTTCGCTGATGGCAAATAGGATGACCTAGCCACGCCGTGCGCTGTGGGGCCCACCTGTCTCTTTGTCATCTGCCTTCTAGCTCATTGCCTTCAGCTGGCTGATGGCAAAGAAGCAACTAGCGACAAATACAATTTTTGCCATCAGCCCTTTCTTTGTCGTCCGCTTTGTGGAAGCGGACAACAAAGAGCCTCTTTGTCGTCAGCTGGCGGACGGCAAAAAGGAGGCAGATGGCAAAATGTCAGATTCCAGTAGTGTAAAACTGTATAGTAAAGCCTATAAACATCCAAAACGGGTAATATAATAGCATGGAACAATAAAAAATTCTAGATACGTTGGAGACGTATCAAGCATCCCCAAGCTTAATTCCTACTCGTCCTCGAGTAGGTAAATGATAAAAACAGAATTTTTGATGTGGAATGCTACCTAGCATATTTCTCAATCTAATTTTCTTTATTGTGGCATGAATGTTCGGATCCAAATGATTCAAAATAAAAGTTCATTTTGATATAAGAAATACTAATACTTCAAGTATACTAACAAAGTAATCATGTCTTCTCAAAATAACATGTGTAAAGAAAGTTTATCCCACAAAATCATATAGTTAGGCTATGCTTCATTTTCATCACATAAAATACTCCCATCAAGAACAACCTCGGTTTCAGCCAAGCAATTGGTTAATACTTTTTAACGCGCTTCAGCCTTTTTCAACTCTCATGCAATACATGAGCGTGAGCCATGGATATAGCACTATGGGTGGAATATAATAAAATGATGGAGGTTGTGTGGAGAAGACAAAATAGGAGAAAGTCTCATATCGACGCGGCTAATCAACGGGCTATGAAGATTCCCATCAATTGATGTGAACATGAGGAGTAGGGATTGCCATGCAACGGATGCACTAGAGCTATAAATGTATGCAAGCTCAAGAAAAGAAACTAAGTGGGTGTGCATCCAACTTTCTTGCTCACGAATACCTAGGGCATTTTGAGGAAGCCCATCGTTGGAATATACAAGCCAAGTTCTATAATGAAAAATTCCCACTAGTATATGAAAGTGACAACATAAGAGACTCTCTACATGAAGACCATGGTGCTACTTTGAGCACAAGTGTGGAAAAAGATAGTAGCATTGTCCCCTTTTTTTGGGCCTTTCTTTTTTTGGCCTTTTTTTGCCTTTCCTTTTTTTATTTGGCCGTTCTTTTTTTGATTAGGGACCATGCTCTAAAAATGATGATCATCACACTTCTATTTACTTACAACTCATTAATTACAACTCGATACTAGAACAAAATATGACTCTATATGAATGCCTCCGGCGGTGTACTGGGATATGTGATGACTCAAGAGCGACATGTATAAAAAATTATGCATGGTGGCTTTGCCACAAATACGATGTCAACTACATGATCATGCAAGGCAATATGACAATGACGATACGTGTCATGATAAACGAAACGATGGAAAGTTGCATGGCAATATATCTCGGAATGGATATGGAAATGCCATAATAGGTAGGTATGTTGGCTGTTTTGAGGAAGATATAAAGAGGTTTATGTGTGATAGAGCATATCATATCACGGGGTTTGGATGCATCGGCGAAGTTTGCACCAACTCTTAAGGTGAGAAAGGGCAATGCACGGTACCGAAGAGGCTAGCAATGATGAAAGGGTAAGAGTGCGTATAATCCATGGAATCACATTACTCATAAAGAACTCGTATACTTATTGAAAAAGTTTTATTAGCCCTCGAAGCAAAGTACTACTATGCATGCTCCTAGGTGGGAGGTTGGTAGAAGTTAACCATCGCGCGCCCCCGACCTCCACACATAAGGAAGGCAATCAAAAGAGCACCCCATGCAATAAATTTGTTACACAACTTTTACCATACGTGCATGCTACGGGACTTGCCAACTTCAACACAAGTATTCCTCAAATTCATAATCACCCAACCAGCATGACTCTAATATTACCACCTTCATATCTCAAAAAAATTATTAAGCATCAAGTTGATCATAGTATTCAATTCACTTCCTATGTATTAATCCACCATTCTAGGACCAATTTTATAACCATAGAAAATACCATGCTGTTCTAGAAGACTCTCAAAATAATATAAGTGAAGCATGAGAGATCAATAATTTCTACAAAATAAAACCACCACCGTACTCTAAAAATATATAAGCGAAGTACTAGAGCAAAACTCCACAGCTCAAAAGATATAAGTGAAGCACATAGAGTATTCTAATAAATTCTGAATCATGTGTGTCTCTCCCAAAAGGTGTTTACAGCAAGGATGATTGTGGTAAACTAAAAAGAAAAGACTCATATCATACAAGACCCTCCAAGCAAAACACATATCATGTGGTAAATAGAAATATAGCTCCAAGTAAAGTTACCGATAGACGAAGACGAAAGAGGGGATGCCTTCCGGGGCATCCCCAAGCTTAGGCTTTTGGTTGTACTTGAATATCTTGGGGTGCCATGGGCATCCCCAAGCTTAGGCTCTTGCCGCTCCTTATTCCATAGTCCATCAAATCTTTACCCAAAACTTGAAAACTTCATAACACAAAACTCAACAGGAAATCTCATGAGCTCTGTTAGTGCAAGAAAGAAAAACCACCACTTAATAAGGTACTGTAATGAACTCATTATTTGTTCATACTGGTTTTAAACCTACTGTATTCCAACTTATCTATGGTTCATACCCCCCGATACTAGCGATAGATTCATCAAAATAAGCAAACAACACACGAAAAACAGAATCTGTCAAAAACAGAACAGTCCGTAGCAATCTGTAACTTCTGGAACCCTAAAAATCCTACCAAAATAGGAAGTCCTAGGTAATTTGTCTATTGATCAACTTCAAAAATAATAAACTCAACATCACGTTTCTGGGATTTATTAGATTTTTTCTCGTGAGCACAAAAGTTTTTGTTTTTCAGCAGAATCAAATTAACTTTCACCCAAGATGATCCTATAGGTTCTACTTGGCACAAACACTAATTAAAAGATAAAACCACATCTAACCAGAGTCTAGATGAATTATTTATTACTAAACAGGAGCAAAAAGCAAGGAACAAAAATAAAATTGGGTTGCCGCCCAACAAGCGCCATCGTTTAACGCCCTAGCTAGGCATAAAAGCGAGGATAGATCTAAGTATTACCATCTTTGGCATTCAATTCATGCTCACATAATAGATTCATAAGGTTATTTTATTTTATTTTCTAGGAAAGTGTTCCATGCCTTTTGTTATCGAAAATTGGAATCTAATATTTCCTTCCTTCATATCAATAATTGCACCAATCGTTCTAAGGAGAGGCCTACCAAGAATAATAGGGCGAGAAAGATTGCAATCTATATCAAGAACGATAAAATCTACGGGCACATAATTCCTATTTGCAACAATAAGTACATCATTAATCCTTCCCAAAGGTTTCTTAATTGTGGAATCCGCAAGGTGCAAGTTTAAAGAGCAATCATCAAATTCACGGAAACCAAGCATATCACATAAAGTTTTTGGAATCGTGGAGACACTAGCACCCAAATCACACAAAGCATAGTATTCATGATATTTTATTTTAATTTCTATTGTAGGTTCCCACTCATCATAAAGTTTTCTAGGGATAGAAACTTCTAATTCAATATTTTCTTCATAAGATTGTATCAAAGCATCAACTATATGTTTAGTAAAAGCTTTATTTTGGCTATAAGCATGAAGAGAATTCAACACGGAATGCAAAAAGGAAATACAATCTATTAAAGAACAATTATCATAATTAAAGTCCTTGAAATCCAAAGAAGTGGGTTCATTACTATGTAAAGTTTTAATCTCTCCAATCCCACTTTTACCAATTTTAGCATCAAGATCAAAATACTCCAAATTAATGGAACACCTTTTAACTAAAGTTGATTCATCTCCAGTCCCATCATTATTAAGATTCATATTGCAAAACAGGGATTTAATAGGAGACACATCAATAACTTTTAGATCTTCATCATTATTTTCACCTAACCCTTCTGGTTTGGCAGCCATCTTATTAACTAAGGTGCCTTGCTTATCAGAAACTTGGGCTATAAATTTTTCAAGACGAGCAATCTGAGAATTCAAACCATAAAATTCTTTAGACACATCATCAAGATCTTTATTCATGTACTCCATAAAGCTTTTTTGTTCTTTAAGCTCGTTTCTAAAGAAATTATTATGCTCAAATTCTAAAGTCATAAAGCTTCTAATGTTTAATTCAATCTCCTCTAACCTTTTAAGGTGAAGATCAGCATTCTTAGGCAAAGCCATAAGGGAAAACGGGCACACGGGAGGCAAGCAAAAAAAGGCAAATGGAAAAGAGAGGGCGTATAAAACGGAAAGGGTGAAGTGGGGGAGAGGAAAACGGGAGGCAAATGGCAAATAATGTAATGCGAGGGAGATGAGTTTGTGATGGGTACTTGGTATGTCTTGACTTGAGCGAAGATCTCCCCGGCAACGGCGCCAAAAATCCTTCTTGCTACCTCTTGAGCATGCGTTGGTTTTTCCCTTGAAGAGGAAAGGGTGATGCAGCAAAGTAGCGTAAGTATTTCCCTCGGTTTTTGAGAACCAAGGTATCAATCCAGTAGGAGACTCCTCCCAAGTCCCACGTGCCTACACAAACAAACAAGGACCTCGCAACCAACGCGATAAAGGGGTTGTCAATCCCTTCATGGCCACTTGCTAAAGTGAGATCTGGTAGAGATAATATGATAAGATAAATATTTTTGGTATTCTAATGATATAGATTGAAATGTAAAGATTGCAAAATAAAGTAGATTGGAAACTTATATGATAGAGAATAGACCCGGGGGCCATAGGTTTCACTAGTGGCTTCTCTCAAGATAGCATAATTATTACGGTGGGTGAACAAATTACCGTCGAGCAATAAAGTCAGAATGTGATATGCTCAAGGAAGACAGTCAAACCATTTTTTTCTCATGCAAATAATCCACCTCGGAATATTATGGGCATGTGTATGGATTTCAGTCTGCATGACAGTATGAAGTTTTAGATATAAGGAACCCAGTATTCTTCCACACGCTATCGGAAGAAATTTATGATGCAAGGCTCCTCAATTTTCCTCAATATGATATGTGAACAATTTCCGGCCCGCGATACCCAGTCTTTCACAGCAAGACATCTCAATAAAGGCTTCTGACAGATGGAAATGAATTTTTCTCAACAAGCAAACCTGAGGAGAAACTTCTCAAGTACGGAACTCAGGCTTCTCCAGCACAATAATCAGATCAAGCTTTGTTTGTAAGCTATAAAGACTTCTTCTGCACGATAACAAAACAAAAGATTTGAGCATAAGTTAACAAGTCTTCCTCAGCAAGCTACTCGGATGGCTTCTCTCGTAAGCCACCCAGTCCGTGTCAGTACCACAATATTGCACCATCCTCAAAAATTATATGATGAGTTGCAAATGTACGGCAGTACAGTTTAAGGACCAGACTTACAATAATTTTGTCAGAAGTAAAATTCTGTCAAAACATATCCCTACCGCAAGGATCGAGGGATCGGTGGCATATCCTTCTTATATATGGTGAGCATGCCTCCCTAGTCATATCATTCACTCATACGAGATGCGATCGTGTTCCAACAAATATACCTAAGAAAAGTAAGGATTCAACAACCTCCCCAGTCAGGCAGAGGAAAATAAGCAGAGATACAGCTCATGTGATGCAAGGAGCGATAATATTTGAAGATGACATCACAGAATCCACAGTCATGACAATGGATACCAAAGTCATTATTCCCACAACTGACAAGGAGATATCATAAAACCTTGTCTTATATGATTGATCTCAACAACAAACTCTATACAGCTACAAGCCCCGAGTATATGTCATATATGTGCGGACACAGGTCAAAAAAAACAAGCCCAGGGAATAATGTCAAAAATATTGCACTAATCACGTCCATGGTCATACGAAGAATCAAGGACAGGTGTGGCCAAGATATTTCAATACGGTACCCTAAGAAAAAAAATCATGATCGTAAAAAGGATGAGACTGACAGCAAAGGTATGATGATTTTTGCATGGCCATCAGGTTCCGGATACCCAAATTAGTTGGAGGCCATTATTCCATATGGATCCCCAAAGGCATACTCTCAAGGGCGTGCTCTGTTTTACAAGGAATTTCATATTCCGCTGACTCGCTTGACATGGTTAGCTTGGTGTATCCATGTCTGTGCTGTCAGAACCAAGAATTATTTGCAAGCTCCATAGTTTGACTTCAGCGGCAGCATGAAAGCATATCACGGCCTATTACCATAGATGGGTATATCGACCACATGAGAAAAATCAAAAGTCGAACAATCAGCTCAGACCCGGTATACTCACTGACGGAATCAAGTACACGGTCAGTCCATCAGGAAGTGCTTTTGTCCGTCAGCCCCCTGTCGGGCCAGTCTCAAGATCTAAATATTTGAGGTATGACACAGCTATATCTCCATACACCATTATATTGCTCACAACAGAAGGCAGTCAAATCTTTGGTACATATCTCATGCTCGAGCCAAGGAAATAAACCAAGATAAATCAGTACCATCTATGGGCAGTCAGATTCTGTCAGAAGATGGTCATGATTAATTCCCAGCATTTATTGAAACCAGAAGGCCTGGATTTATTTGAAGCAACCCCATGACAGAAGTAAAAAGGTTTTCATGACCAAAGAAAATTTTATGCTTAGATCCATGGGATATCATCGCAGATATGAGAGAATCAACATCAACAAAAGGATTTGGTATATGAAAAAAGACCCATCAAAATTTGGGGAAAGGTGAAGCAAACCACCCCACAGCAAGGTAAGTGGATGTTATGAAATTCTTGGAGGAACAATAAATAAAGGCACAAGGATACCCGAGTTGGAAACGGTGTCCCCAAGTCATACTTATACCCTAAGAAATCGAATCTCGAGGACGAGATTTCTTTAAGAGAGTAAGAGTTGTAACAGCCTGGATTTTGGCCCTTTTCTTTTTCTTTTGATTTATTTGGTTTTTGCTCTGTTTTTCTTTTTGGAGTGGTTCTGTGGCCTTGCCACTTGGGGAATCATCCTCATTCCCCCTCCCAAGTGTCTAATCATTCTCAAAACCTTGCCAAGATCATGTCACTTCACTCCTTGACCAAACCCTAAAATTCTTTTCTAGGGAAAATTCCTTTTTCATTAAAGGAATAACCCTATCTGCCCTAGGTTGTGAAGCAACCTATATTTTTGTCCATCCAAAAATTTCCAATTAATTCTCATAATTCCTTTGGGTCATATATAGCTCAAATATACCCAAACATTTCCTTGGCCCGTTCAAAAATAATTCCCCAATAATTATTCTTCATTTTTGTCCAGTGTGGTTTTCTGTGAAGGAAGTACCACCTATCTTTTCTTGATTTCTCCCCAACTCCTTGGGCATGCTTATATGTCCAAATAATTGCCTCATGCACAAGTTCAACTTTATTTGCGTAGCCAATCTTCCTCAACAATTTTTCAAAGTTTCTGTCAGACAGAAGCCATTGTGAAGGAAGTACTTGGTAAGAATATCCAAATGAGTTGTACTTTTGCACACTCCTTAATGTGCTCATATTAACCCCCTCTCCCCCTCCAGCAGCCTTTCCACCCTCCTCTGACCCTGCCAACCTCTTCCCCGAGCACCGGAGCCCCTCTGCTCATCCTCCATCCACCATGGCCGCCGCCTCGGCCGCTTCAAATTCGAGGCCACCCAAGCTCCATTCTCCCTCCTGACCTCACCAGAGCTCCCGCCAGACCCCTCTAGCCTCCCCAGTACCGTGCAGCCCCTTCCCCGTGACTGGAGCATCGTTCCCGACGTTGACCAGAGCTGCTGTCCGCCATGTCCTTGCCCCCTCTCGCCTTGGTCCTCCCCGGAGCCCGTGCTCTCCATAGACGGGCGTGGCTACTCTTGCTGAGCTCGCCCATAGGTCGAGCGAGGCGGGGGATGGTCGGAGCCGGCCGGACGAGCTCCTGTGCCGGCGACCTCCCTCTAGACCGCAGGAGAATGCGGGCGAGACGAAGACGACAACGACCCTGCCCTGGGTCCCGCCTGTAAGCCACTTAGCGTTGACCGGGCCGGCCCGCTGACGTGGTTAAGTGGAGGCGTACTCCACAGAGTAGTCTTCGCTTAATGAAAGCGTATTTACTTTCTTCAACGGGCGAAAATATGCTTTGTCTGCAGGGAAGCGTATTTGCTGAAAGACACGTTCCGTTTTCCTCTTCAGGGCCTATTTGTAATAATTTTATTACAAATATGTCCCTAGAAGAAAAACAGCTACAACTTTTCACCCGTAGCTCCAAATCAGGTGAATCCAAAGCCCACTTCTTTGTTTCATCGATCACATTCTGTTGGTTTAATTTTCACTATGGTTTGACACTGAAAATGACCATTTTCCCCTGCCCTTAATCATCCCCCTCCGAGAGAGTACGATTTTCGGTGATTCTTTCCGCGAACTTCTTGCACTTTCTCCCGGTGATTTCTTCCACCCCGGGCAAGCCACACCGTCCATTTGCATCACTGTAATGCAGTGAAATGGTTTAATCCATTTGAACTTGTTTAAAATATTGCTTTAGCTACATGACTTCGTGCATGGCATTTTTCTTGGAGTATTATTTTGATCTTGTTGTTGCCATGCTATTGTTTGGATTACTAGGAGTTATGTTTGCAGTTGATGGGTATCATGGTGCCATTGGAGTATTAGTGGTTGATGTTATGATTGTTTTGATGATGATATCAGTGATTATATTGGAGTATTACTTTGGATGTCATGCTGCCTTTGGATTATTAGTGGTTAGTATGATTATCTTCATGATGCTAGTCAATGTTTTGTTACTGTTGCTTGGAGTATTAGTTTTGGAGATGATGTTTACGTGTGGATCTTAGATGGATAGATTTGTTATTGTTGTTGGAGTAGTAGGATCATTGTTTTCGGATTCATCATGATAGTAATGTTGTGCTACCCTGGGAGTATTTTGAGATGATGATATTATGCTTAGATTATTTGTTGGATATTGCTATGGCTTGGATTATAGGTAGATAGCTGGTATTGGAGTATTAGTTACCACACTTATTTTTCGGGTAAAATTCCGTCATTAAGTTGGTCAGGTGCCGCCGAACTGGGCTTTTCCAGTGCAACAACATTTGCCGGTATGGGACGGCCCTAATGCGATATTATTGTCGTGCCTCTCGCCGGTGCCTCCAACGAGGGAAGTTTATGGGAGCGCTACCTTGATCAGGTAGGCGGACATAAGCCTTGTGTGCCCGTAGTTGTTATAGCCAGCGGATCCCCGTTTCGGACCGTTTATTGTTTTGGCTACGATGGTGGTTGTTGTGTCTTTGGTAGACACGGGGACACCCATGACTTAGCCTAGAGGGGAGTTAGTCAGAGTGGCTGGGAGAGTGTCATGGCAGTAGATCAGTTTTGTCGAAACGTCGTTGGTCCACCCGAATGGGAGTGCTAGGCCATGGGTTCTGTGGTGTGGGTACCCTCTGCAGAGTGTGTGTTTGTTTAATCTATCGATAGACGTGTCCTCGGTCATGGGCATAAGTTCGTACTAGGTTACACCGTTCGATCAACACTCACATGACAGAAATGACTTATAGGTGATTTATATGTGGACATTTGGAGCAGTACAGATAGGCAGGATGTTGATGATGTTGGGGACCAAGTGTTGGTCATGGTACTGATCGCCGGAAGGATCACCATTTGAGACCAAGTGTTGGTCATGGTTGTGATCGCCGGAATGATCACCGTTTGGTTTTGATCATGAGGTGATCGAGATGGTATATTGCTTGGCCGGTTAGCCAAGAGAGATATGGTTATGGAGATCTGAGATGGTGATTTATCAATATTGTAGTAGTTTCATATCATGCTTAGTAGTTGATGTTGTATCATGGTAGTTCTTAATTTAATTAACCTACTTAATGCTATGTTGTTGTCTTGCCTTGTTGTTTTTGGTTGTTGTGATCTTGCAAGTACATTCAATGTACTGACCTGGCGTGTCATGCCAGATTGCAGGTGATGTCGTGATTATTTGATTGCTTGTCGTGGTTTCTGTTCGTGTGAGCTAGATCGTGTCCCAGCCAGATTCCCTGTGGAGTGGAGTTCACTTCCTTCGTCGTTGTTCCGCTGTTAGAAGATTTCCGCTGCTACGAGTTGTTCTGCTGCAGCATAGAGAAAGAGTTGTATCGCAGGCGTAGTGTCTCCAAGCTGATGTGAACCTGTGTAACATCAGACCTTTGTATTTTTATTCTTGTAGTAAGAGTTGATTTGTTCTATTTCAAGCACTGCCATATTCCAGAAGACTTCATCTCGATCTCTGGGCTGGTATACGGGGCGTTCCGGTTTCTTTGAGCCGGGGTGCCACAAAGAAGAGGAAGGAGAACTTTGTATTGAGATCCAAAGAGAGAGAAGAAGCCATCTAGCTAATAACTATGGACCCGAAGGTCTGTGGTAAACTACTCACAACTCATCGGAGAGGCCTTGATGATGATGTAGAGGCCCTCCGTTGTCGATTCCCCCTCCGACAGAGCGCCGGCGAAGGCTCCAAGATGGGATCTCGTTGATACAGAAGGTTGCGGCGGTGGAAATAGTTTTTCATGGTGCTCCTGGATGGTTTCAGTGTATGTGGGTATATATAGGAGGAAGAAGTAGGTTGGTTGAGCCACGATGGGTCCACGAGGGTGGGGGTGCGCCCACCCACCTAGGGCGTGCCGGGCACCCTCGTGGCTGCCTCATTTGCTGCTTGACGTCCAATCCAACTCTCCTGGATTGCGTTTGTTCCAAAAATATTGCTCCTGAAGGTTTCATTCCGTTTGGACTCCGTTTGATATTCCTTTTCTGCGAAACACTTTGGCAAAAAAACAGCAATTTGGGCTGGGCCGCCGGTTAGTAGGTTAGTCCCAAAAATGATATAAACGTGTATAGTAAAGTCCATAAACATCCAAAACAGGTAATATAATAGCATGGAACAATCAAAAATTATAGATACGTTCGAGACGCATCAGTCGACGCAGCTGATCGGAAACCTATATTTATATATAAGTATCTATGTTGTGTACGCACTTAAGTAACCGTTATTGGTCAACTGATATGTTACCACCACATGCATGGTTCCGGTGATATTCACGCAGTGGGTGAGAGGGAGACGCCGTCGTCGGGAGAAAAACAAAAAAACAAAACAAAAGGGAGAAAGCAGTACAAAAGAAAAAGAAAAGTAAACAGAAAAGAAAAGGGAAATAATAAAAGAAAAGAAAACCAAAAACTAGAAAAGGAAAATAATAAAAAGAAAATAATAAAAATTGGAACAGTTAGCGGTAGCACTGAATTGTGAACCAGCACTATAGCTAAGATAGCTATAGCGTTGGGTCCTAATCAAGAGCTACTATTATGTGCCATTAGCAGTAGCGCTGCATTACAGCCCAGCGCTATAGCTAAGTTAGCTATAGCGCTGGATCCTAACCCAGCGCTACGACTATTTTTAGTTATTCCCGCATGAGGGCTCAAATTTTGCCAAGTCCACCCCGCTCTTCCCACCCTCTTCCCCCACTCTGTCGCCACCGCCATCGCCATGCCCGCCCTCGCGCCATCCGTCGCCCTCGACTGCCAACCGTCGCCCCTGGCCGCCATCGATCTCGTCGACGGCCGTCTCCACTGGCCGCCCTCGACCTCAACACCGTCCCTGCCTCTCCCCTGCCTGCTCGACCTCGCCTCCGCCGCCGTCCACCGCCCTCGACCGCCACTGCCCGAGCCCGAGCTCCCTCGTCGTAAGCCTCTACTCAACCCTGCCCTCCTCTCCCTCTCCTCTCCCCTACCCTCATCCCCCTCTCCTCTCCCCTGCCATCCTCTATCTGTTTAGGGCAAGTTAGCAAATAGGGCAATAGCAAATTAGGGAAAGTTAGCAAATTTAGCAAATTAGCAAATTTAGGGCTGTAGCAAATTAGGTCAAGTTAGCAAATTTTAGGGCAGTAGCAAATTAGGGCAAGTTAGCAAATTTTAGGCCAAGTTAGAAAATTTAGCAGAAAAAATAGCAAAGTTAGCAAATTTAGCAAAAAACTAGCAAATTTAGCAAAGTTATCCCTCCTAGCAAATTTGCAAATTTTTGTAGTAAGTTAGCAAAAAAATCTTCCCCCACTTTTTTAGCAAGTTAGCAAATTTTTGTAGCAAGTTAGCAAAAAAATAGGTATAAAAAATAGTAGCAATTTTTTTAAAAAACTGTAGCAAAGTTTACAAAAACAGTAGCAATTAAAAAAACACTAGCAAAAAATTAGGTATAAAAACAGTAGCAAATAAAAAACAGTAGCAAACTAAAAAAGCAGTAGCAAAAAAATTTAAAAAACAGTAGCAAAGTTTAAAAAAACAGTAGCAATTTAAAAAAACAGTAGCAGAAAAATTAGGTATAAAAATAGTAGCAAAGTTAGCATAATTTTGAGCAAGTTAGCTATGTATGAACCCTAGGAGCATGTTTGTAGCTATTTTTGTCATTTTTGTGTATTTAAGTACAAGCATGCTTTTGCTTGAATGATATATGTCATTGATGTTATATGTTGGTTTTGCCGGAATGTTCATTCATTTCCTTTCCGGCAAATATCAGGTGCTCCATACGTCCACTTTGTAGCAAAGGTCATGCCGAAAATTTCATGCTAGAAACTAGGACATATGGAGTACCCGGGATTTGCCGGAAGGGGAATGAATCAAAATTCCGACCAAATATAGGCCCCTTTTTTCTCTTCATTATACCTTTTATTTACAATTGTTCAATAGGAAACATGTCTACCGACGTCGAAGTCGTGGGTGGTTCTGCTCGCCTCGCAGACCCCATCAAGGCACCAAATCACTATTTCAATTACCTGGACGAACACCAGATGGGGTTGCATGGTGGCGGCAGTGGCACCAACCCCGACACCGCCGACGACACTGGCACTGACACCACCCTCGAGATCGGCAACGATGCTGTCGTAGCCGGTAAAGCAATGAAGAAGAAGAGGACATGAAGACCAAACAAGCTCGGCATCGGACAAATTGTGGTCACGGAGATGCACCCCAAGAAGTTAGAGCCAACAGCGCCGGAGGATGCGCACTCGTGCTGGGGAAATCGACTTGGATGCATCCTCAGGGAAACCGCCAACATCAACGACGAGAGGTTGAAGCACATACCACATATTGAGCACATGCACCTAAAGACGTTGCACAATAGGTTCCTGTTTCCAAGCCAGAATGAAGGCAAATATAAAGAGCCATGGGACGACATCGCCATGACAAAGATAAACGAAAAGGCGATGGTGACGTTCACCAATGACTTGTCCTCCTGGAAAGTTCGGGTGAAAAAAGCAATTGGGAAGAATGAACCGTGGTCCAAGATTCATGCTGATAATCCGACAATAATGGAAGAGGACTTTGCAAAATTCAAGGAGAATTGCGGTAAATAAGAAGTCAAGGAAAGGTCGGAGAAAATGAAGGTGCTCCAGGCCAGGAACATGCCTCCCCACTGCCTCTGAAGCCGTGGTTATGAGGGGAAGAGGCACATATGGGCCAAGGAGGACGCCGAAAATGAAAGTCTCGGAATCCCAGACCCCTTGGCGGAGTTCACCGACCGGCTAGAGCATGACTGGATCAGGGCCCAGTACAAGCGGGATAAAGTCATAAAGATCTTTTACACGGACCCGAACACAAGGGAGTTCATGAGACTTCTGGTAATTGTTATATTACCTCATTATCATATTAGCTTCCAATCAATCCGACTGCAAGTTTTGTCACATTAGTAAACCATCCACGTTCCTTATGCAGAAATAGCAACACCAAAAGGCAGCCGAAAGCGATGAGTCGTCACAGTCATCGGCGAGGCCCAAGTGGGAACCCCATTCAACCGGGCCTTGAACATACTGAAAAAGGTCCCAATGGACAAGCCGCCGTCCTATGGACGTGTACACGGCCTTGGAGATGGCGCCTCGTGGAAGACATGCTACCCCGAGGATCCAGGGGAAAGAAGGAAGAGACGATTGGTCATCACTCAGCAGAGCATCAATGAGGAGGTCGTGATTGCGGTCAATAAGACCAAAGCTGAGACCAGAGAAGAGTTGCTCGGGGTAGTCAGTGGGTAGGTCACTGACACGGTGGTTAGCTTGATTCCGGCAATTTTCGATTGGTCGAAGAGTAATCCAAATGCACGGTTGGAGGACTTTACCATTCCCAACTTTGTTGGGAGCAATTCCGCGAACACCACAGCACCAACACCTGCCCAAGCAACCGCAAAAGGTCCCATTCCTATTCATAGCAGCCCGACCTCCGTCTCTGGCATGCTCGGCGGGCCTTTGTCGTTGACTGAGCTTGACGCCCTCACGGTAATTATGCGTCATACCCTTTTCACCAGCATGTTTATAGCCTTTCATTTCAGTTGCATTTTAGATGTTTGACATCGCAGACATGTCTCCTTCATAGGCTAACGACACCCCGTGCACCCTACTCTATGACATCAAGGGCCAGAAGGTGGCTGTGGGAAAGGCAACGATCATGAAGCCGAAGGACCGCATGTTCCACAACTGAGAGATGTCCGATGGCGTCTTCAAGGTTAATGTGGCCAGTGTCATAGCAGGATTCAAGGATTTGCCTCCTCCTGTACCAGTCGATGACGATGACGAGACCCCTAAGATGATTGGCACATGCAAGATCTGGTTCTTGCCTTGGCCGAAGTCTCTTCTTCGTCTCGAGGCGCCCAGCATCATGCCAACGCCACCTTCTCAAGAAGGTATGAACACCACCCCACCGACCAAATTACCTGCACCTCACATGGCGGGTGGTAGCGTACGACACGAGGGAGAGCCTCCATTTGTGCCAGATCATGATGCCCCCGCTGTCGGAGAAGCAAATGTTGATGATGACATGGAGGATGATGATGATGACCCAGACAAGTATTTCACTACCACCTATGATGATGGAGGATTGATGGCTTGGGACGATGAAGACTCAGGCTATGAGCATGGAGATGATGACTTGATGCTGCCTGATTTGCCGGACCCGAACGTCCTAAGGCGGAATGTAAAAAGCCTCTCTTCAAGCGATCCTTGCAAGAGACGCCTCCAGATGCCGCCCCTACCCAGCAACACACTGAGGGCCGTCCGCTGATTAGCCCGACGACACTAGGGGTGGTGGTTAGGGAAGGTATGGTGGGCTCACTACCACCACCTGCCAAGAAGCAAAGGAAGAGACCGCCCAGGAAAGGCCCTAAAGGAGACATAGGTGCTTCAGGCAGCCAACCGCCTCTGAAGCCCCGGGTGGTAGAAATAATACCTGTCGAAGCTAAGAAACGTTTCCATGTCGCCGGCGAGCCGATCCTACCTGCCAAAGCGCTAGAGCACATACTGAACAATGATCTAAAGAGACTCCATGAAGATGTGCTCGCCAGAGAGAAAAGCCTTCTGCTCACGAAAGAACCAGGATACCTACTTTACGAGGCTCAGGTGCCGGGTGGGAAGTTGTACGTTAAGACTTGGCCCGCGAATCAGTTCATCCTGCGATTTGACTACATCTACGACATGTTCCACATGACCAAGCTGGATTTCCAGTTCATCCGCATGTATGCGCTGTATCTCAACTACTTCATCAGGATCGAGAACATATAATATATCTGCATCACGGACCCGTACTATATGCATGAGAGCTTCTTGGCAGTTTGCAAAGAGCACCATGACTATGCGAGCAAGTACATTGATGAATTTATGATTGCTAATAAGGACAAGGAAGCGATTCTCATGCCTTATCATCCCTAGTAAGTCATCCACGCATATCCTTTCGTATGTGTTAATCATTCCTTTGCAAGCATGGAGGCTAATTTGAGGTGTACTTAATTTGCGCGGTGGGGGCGGCGCCGTCCTGATCGTTCTGTACCTGGAATACTCCCATGCTATGTACTTGGACTCATCGAAGAACCTCAAGAAAAAGGATTACACGCACGTAAAGAGTGTTCTTGATAGTGCCATGTTAACCTTCAGCCTGTCTGGTGGATATATCAAGGTGAAAAGGCACAGGAAGAACGGGATAGTTTTCCACCACAAGACCAACTTCTGCTGCATCTAGCAACCGCACACCGGTAGGGCTGATGGATTCTACCTCATGCATCACCTGATGGAGTACAGAAGGGATAATCAACTCCTTTGCATGCCAGCTACTACCAAAGATGCCGAGATTGTCAGTTGGGCCACAAGCATAGAAAGACACTGGATCATCGAATCTAAGCTGAGTTTTATCACGTAAAGTGTGAACTTGCCCAAGTGATCATGAAGCGCGTCCTCGAGCCAACGGGGATGTTCTACCATGGGCCAATCACGCGGGTTGATGTCCGAGCACTGCTAGTCACTCATCATCTGGACCTGAAGCCTTTCACGAAGCTCGGGTGCTTCCTCCCTAACTATGAAGATTGGACCACCGACATGGAGGACTGATTGTCAAAGACAATGTGTCACTATTGTCTTTCTATAGCAAAACTTTGAATTTATGCACGGCGAAACTATGTGATGTAACTAAACCGTGGTCCTGAACTAGCGTAGATCACTCCAGTGAATTATTTTGGGCATGAGGAACTTCGTCATTTATGTTTACTATTGGTTGCTTTTATTTTGCTAATCATGCCTCTTTGTTTTCTTAAGTACATTATGTTGCATATTATCGTTCAATTCATCAACTCATGATGCAGGTACAGATATTAGAGATGTTGAAGGACTACTTCGCCGTGTATGTTGGGAGGGTTCTAGGAGTCTACGACTACTGGCCAGCCGCTCAGGCCCAGGTCCACATGTACCCGGGTGCTAGCCACAGAGGGTTCGACACCAGAGCCGAAGCGGAAAGTAGTTACTTGAGGTGGACACTCCAGCATGAGCAGGGGCAGGACCGTCGGTACTACATAGTCGCGCTCTTGCTCATGTTGATCGCTCTTCTCTTCTACATCATGGTTTAGATAGAGATGATGAAACTTGTGTGTGTGCCATGACCATGCAGTTGCACTTATTTGAGACATGACATGATCGCACTTGTGTATCGCTATTTTTGAGATGTGATGATATTTGTGTTGAATGATGATCATGATGATGGTATGACGAGACTACTGTATGTCTATGATATGTGAGAATAGTGTATGTTTAGTATGATGTGATTAAACTATTGTATAGAGCCTATATAAATACATCACAAATACGTAGATGGGTGCAAATCTGTGAAAGCAGGAATATTAGCAGTAGCGCTGGAAAGCACGTGCTAGATGTGCTGGCTTAGTAGCAGCGCGTCATCCAAACAAGCGCTATAGATAGTTATCGGTAGCGCTGGTCCCGGAAGCGCTACTGCTAACAATACTTACCAGTAGCGCTGCCCATACCAGCGCTACTGCTACAACTTAGCTTTAGTGCGATAGCAGTAGCGCTGGACCCAGCGCTACTGCTATGCATATTTCAAGCACTACTACTAGTCTTTTCCCTAGTAGTGCCTGTAAATCCAAAACACACGTCAAAATCATGTAACTTGGCTTGGTGTTATGGCATGGCACCAACATGTTGTGGTAATTTTGTTGTCCGATTTACGAAGGCGCACACATTAACAATCAAGAAAGTTCTTTTGGAACAAGGGTTGCCACGTTACAATCGGAAACACAAGTATTATTGAAACCGTGGGCGTTCTACTTACCAATCATGTGCCGCCACGCGTCCCCTTTTTTTATTGGCTAGGAGGTGTCGTGCGGGGTAGCTATTTGAGTATGGGAGGCGTGCGATCAGACCCCTGTGCATGATCATCGGGAGGAGAGCCCTTTGACCTCTATCCGCCGTGCACCCCCTACCAACGTCTCCATTAATGGTGCCCGAGCCCTTGTTTCACAGTGTGGCTATGTCTCACTGGACTAAGATTTAAGAGAGAAAAGTGAAAATCTGAAAAGAAAGTTTTGCATGGATCTTGATGTAAGATCCGACGGACCTATATAGCATCGACTGCGACTTATAGCAAGCATGATGAATATAAGGACGATGATAGTGGATAATAATTGTCTTACATATGTAGGAAGAAAACTAAAAAAGCTACATGCAGCTATGCCCGGAATACACAAGGGCAAAAGAAGAAGGAACATGCATACAATGATCTGGCTCGCTGATCTCTACTTTCTTGATGCGCTACAGGTCGCGGAGACTAGTTCTCGTGGTGAGCGGCGATGATCTCTTTCATCAGTTTCATGTCCTTAATACGCTGCTCGGCAGCAACCGCAGATTCCTCCACCAGACTTTCGCGCTCGATGCGGAGCATGGCATTCTCATCCATAAGTTTCTTGATGATGACACCCGTCCTCTTCAACAAGGCAGCGGTCTCCTCCGCCTGCTTTGCCCTTCCGGCGATCTTCGCCCTCAGCAGGTCGCACTCGGCCTGGAGTTGTTCAAACGAGGCATTTAACTCGTCCTGCAGGTTCATCCAGCGGGAGATCTGATCCATCTGGCTATGGAAAATCACAGGCATGCGCCTGTAAGAGTCCTCACCTGCCCGCGAGAGATTTTCCTAGGCCGCCACGGAATGGGAGGACATCTCTGTTGCATTCGTGGTGCGGCAGGACATCTTTGCTGCTTCCGCGGCGCGACCGGACCAAGTTGCTGCATCGACGGTGCGGCAGGACCTCGGTGCTGCTTCGGCGGCGCGGCGGGACCTGTCGGCTGCTTTCGCGACTAAGAGGGACATCTCTCTTGCTTCCGCTTTCATGCGCGCCTCTCCCTGGTGGTAATCTCTCGACCGAAAACTCAATCTGGCCATGGCAGGCGCAAGAGAACAATGTTGAATGACTTATTTGCTTTTGTGGATGGGGAGTTGAGGAAGGAATGTGCAGTCATCTTGGCATAGTACAGTATTTAAAATCAAGCACTAATACGCTCCTAAGTGGGAAATAGTTGAGGTTGTTATCTATGTGAACAGGTTTGCAATTAAATACTACTCCTATATTGGTGTGATCGGTGTGAACATGAGTGGTAATTTGGAATGTGATGAGACGCAAGCTCAAAATTTATTGATGGTTCTAGTTTTGAAGTGCGGCACTATTCCCGGATGGCGTAACATGGGCACTTGTTCTCCGTTGTGGTGTAGCTGTTTTGTATAATATGCCATGGTACTTCTTTTTCTACTACTGTGTAGGTGCAATAACTGGCACCGTCGAATACATATCTTACGATTATTGGGGCGTTCGACAGGAATAGCCTTGTGGCGAGCTATAGACTAGTCTTTTTTTCAAACGCCTTACATCGACACATATCATCTCTCTCCCTCTTTCCCATGCATACACCTAGTCTCTCGGGACTTCTCGCACGCACCATCTCTAGCTCCATAGGTCGATGCCACCCACATACACTTGTACTCTGAGTTTAATACGAAGAGAAGAGGTGCACGCACGCACTTGTCCTCTCTCACACACGCATCTGTAGCTACAAATTATAGTGTTCTCAAGCATCCGATTGGCTCTATCATAGGATCTCGTTGCTCCTTGGCCTTCAGATTGAGAAGTTTAAAACATGGAGGCTAAGCTGGATGCGCGAGGTTTTGGTTAATGTGCGGGACGCACACGGCACCAACACGACACGAAGCTTTGTCTGACTAGTGCGCAGTCGGGTGAGTACTACTAGTAGTAGTACTACTTTGATGTGTGGCGTCAACTCCCACAAGGATGCACCACTTCCTGAACAAACAAGCATATAAGCTTCTTATACTTCTTACCCAAAGGATCTTTGAATCCAACAGGCACAAAATATGTGTTCGACTGTTGGAAATTACTTTAACTGTTGATCTGATGTCGAAGTAATTGTTGCGTCACCACCAAAACCCACCTTCACTTAAGCTAAAGTAGACTGACATAACCCCTATATTAGCACATTACTAAGATAAGAAGAAGGCGCTGTAGAATCATTTAGAGGTGAGCTTGTCAATCTGAATGTGGAGGGACACCGTCCTCGACAACCCAACCCCAGCCAGCAGCTTGGGCGGAACTGTGAAGAAGGTCAGCTCCTCCACGTCGATGTTGTCGGGATCCTTGCTGCTTGTCACCTCGATTTCCACCTTGATGGCTTCGGTCCTGCCTTTGGGCTCCCCTGGCGGGCCATTTTCCCACAGCTTGTCTGCGTAGTGCGATAGTGGGGACGCCGCTGCTCTGATGCAGATGGCCGACACGGTGATAGGCGCGCCGATGTCGAGCATGCCGCCGACCAAGAAAAATGCGTGGCCGTCCTCCTCCAGGAATAGCAAGAGCCGTGGCTCCGACATTGGCACTTGCAGCTGGAGCAGCTCGTCGTACTAGATCCTGTGCACGAGCATGGGATGCATGGTGCTAATGTGGTGGGAGAGCGCCGGTGGCAGACCTTCATAGTCGCACACGGGCACGGGGCATTTGCAGGGCGCTAGCGGACACACGCTCTGGTGATCGGCGAGCTTGTAGTAAGTGATGTAGAGCCCACAACCTTCGTGCGGGCACTCCCCCCTCACCGAGGAGAGGACGGCCTCCATCACCATGTTCCGCACGTCGAACCCACCGCCACGCTCGCACTTTTGGCATTGCCTATGGTTCCTGGGGCGCTCACCGCGGCAGTCCGCGCAGGCCATGTGCCCTCCCTTACACTGCACAAACCAATTGAACAACACATCAATCAAGAAACTTGTACCATGCTCGATCACCTGAATGGATGAGGTGTATTCTAACTCATACACTGGAGGCTTCAAGGGGCAGAGGCACAAGGGCAGTGAAGCAAGGAGAGGTCCATAGAGACCATAGAGAGCTCCATCGTCGGGTTCTGTTCCGTCGGCATGATCTCGCTCTCCTTGTGCACAACCATTTCTCGCTTTAGGGACGGGGCATTACATCACATATTCATACTACTTCAAGGTGCATTAAATCAACACATGCAAGTGCAGTATCAAAAGGAAAGTCACGACATGCATGCAGGCGTTATAATTAATGCATCGGTAAATGCAAATTATTGAAATATATCGAGTGCACTGCTTTGATGTGTCGCGTCAACTCCTACAGTACAAAGGAGAACTTTGATTACAATGCCATATCCCTCGCCCATGAGCGTAGTGGCTCACAGGACTAGGAGAAGCTTTCTCTACATGCTCTCCATCCATCACGCGGTGGACATGTAGCAGTTCATTCGGTGTCAGATGGCCAGAAGCATACTAGTAGTACTCCACTGCAGTAGTACCATCATTTGTTCGACTTTCTGAAGAGGCGAAGAGCCAAGCGCAACTCGGACGTTCGTGTGGCAGTTTCATGTGTAGGGGAGGTAGTATAGTGACGTAGTCTAGGATAGCGTGTACCGTGCCTCTAAGCTTAAAATCGTTGGAGTCGGCTCCATGCTAGGAGGCCGTCTCGAAGCATCTTTTTGATTAAAATAATCTTCTGGCCCTACCTGTCATCCTGGTGATTGTAGTTTGCACGCTCATCTGGTCAAGACAGGAATATATACTTTAATTTGTGGTGGTGTAAATGTTAGAGGTTGCAGCAAATATATTGTACACTGCTGGTATTTTAGCCAAGTTTAGAGGCAAGCATGTGGGGCCAGTGCTATGATGTGTCGCGTAAACTCATACAATGAGGAGCTTGATTTTACTACTACACGCCCTCTCCCTCGCCCCATGCACGCAGTGGCTCATAGACGAGGACAAACGTTTGCTTACTACAACAATCTATCCCTCCCTCATGCGGTGGACAGACATGCAGCAGTTGATTCGATGTTGTAGAAGTCGTAACATCATTGTTTGTCTTCTCGAAGAGGCGAAGAGCCAAGCGCAACCCAAACATGGCAGTTGTGAACGCTCGCGTGGCAGTCTTTGTGTAGGGGTGGGGCGTGGTGAGGAGCCTTGGAGCACGCATATAGCCAGGCTCTTGCATGAGGCAAAATTGCCATGTAAGCAGGCTAGAAGCCCACTATTGTACTTGCTCTTAATAGTATAGCCCTGTAAACCGGAAAGGAGGGACTACTCCCTCCATTTTTATTTAGTCCATGTATTAGATTTGGTAAAAGTCAAGCTTTATAAACTTTGACCAAGTTTATAAAAAAATATTAACATAAGCAATAACAAACTAATACAATTAGATTTATTATTGAATATACTTTCACATCATATATACACTATCTGTTATGATAAATGTTTATATTATTTTTTATAAACTTGGTCAAACTTTATGAAAATTTGACTTTAGTCAACTCTAATATGCAGAGTAAATACAAATGGAGGGAGTATTTGCCTTTCTAGAGATTTCAACAAGTGACCAGGAGTACACACTAAAGGAGTACATACGGAGCAAAATGAGTGAATCTACATCATAAATAAATACGTAGTTCTCTCGTTTTCCTCTCCTCCTTGGTTGCGGGGCACAATATTGAGTATACTACTAGTCACGAGTTCAAAACGAGAAAGTGGAACAAGTACAGCATGCCTGTGCCATTCGCGTCGCACCCCGACATGGTCGCGGTGCACAATGTAGTAAATGACTAGTCTCTTCTTGACCCGCATTTACAACGATACAGATTGAATGCCAAGGAGGGAGAGGGTAGCGGTTCCCGAGATGTTGAATGGTCAATGATGCATCCTCAATTAGCATGCAGAGGGAATTAATTGGAGAAGCAGAATAGAGCCAGCACGATGTGAATGCAACAAAGGTTGGAATCTCATATAACGGCACCCCACCACTCCAATCCATCTACTCCTAGTCTCGGCGCAACACTGCTCACTTCAATCCAAGACCAAGTGACCAGAAGCCACAAGCACCTATGGAGGTGATGGATGCGAGCGGCAGTCGGCTGTGCCAGGTCATCGAAGACGCCGGCCTGCTACCTCGCATTGTGCAGCATTTCCATACAATGTTGGAGACTATCGGTGTCGTAGCCCTCGCCGACACCGGCTTCGCCTCTTGCATGGACGACATGATGGTTCGCTCCATCAGCAAATTCACCATCGTCAAGAAGCACGCGGATGACCTTGTCGTACTGCTCCAGCCCGCGCGCCCAGGCTCCTCATTGCCTGCCACCCTCATCGGCCTCCATGGTGATGAACTCTTTCAAGCCCTGGTGGCCCTGCAGGTGCCGGAGGTTGCTATGAAGCATGTGCACCTCAACGCCGCGCTCGCCGCGCAGCGCCTCGCCATGCAAGAAACCGCCGACCTGCACATCCACATCTATGAGGAAATCGTCTACATAGGCCACTACAAGGCCAGCGAGGATAGAAAGACATTGGCCTTATTCTAGCGGCTGTAATCTTGGGACGCCATTGTTCAGAAGAACGTCGACCTAGCCACGAAAGTCATTGCTACTTAGTCGTTGTTCGGTGGGCCAGCGCCCTGAGTCTAGGAGGTGGGCGTCGTCGATGGATGTGTCTTTCTTATTGCCTCCTGTAACCAGCGCTGCATCGCCTCGTGGCCTTAATGTTTTATTAGTGTCGTGCAAATATCACGTCAGATGTCCTCGTGTAAGGACTTAGTTGTGGAGCCATCGCGACGGGTTAGCTTAAAGTGGTTAAACCGGACAAAGGACACGAGGGATTTTATACTAGTTCGGCCCCTTCGATGAAGGTAAAGGCCTAAGTCTAGTTGTGATGGGATTATTGGGGTCTCGCTAACTAGGGAGCTAAACAAGCTATGCCTGGCTATCGAGTTGTGTTTCTTGTCCCTGAACCGTCGCCAGGTCGTCCCCTTATATACACGGGTTGACGCCCGGCCAGTTTACAGAGTCCTGAGGCGGACTCATACAAGTGTTCAGCTCGGTCTCTCCTTTCCTTATCTTACAATACAAGTTACATGACTATGGCGGTTTACCACTATGGGCCCTAATCCGCCTTTGGGCTCCGGGCCTCTAAGCTTCATAGTAAAGCGCCATCTTCTGAGTCTTCGTGGGCTTCAATATAGTTGGGGGTGAACCGGCCCCTCCTGGGCGGTTTACACTCAGTAGTTATATCCCCAACATTAGGCCCCAGATTTATTTGAACCTGTTCATGTCAATCTTCAATACTTAGAAAAATCCTGTGAAAACCTTCCTTCATTTCTCGTAAACCGCCATGATGTCTTCTTTTATAAACTTTTGTAAAACCGCCATGATGTCATCCTCTGGATACAGAAACAAATCATCATGACGTCATCTCTGTAAAAAACAAATAAAAAGATTCCCCTTATTTAATGTCATCCTGGAAATCGAGGCGACAGCTACGCCACTTGCCGCTTTGGACTCCTCGATTCTTGCGCCTATCACTTATCCCCCTGCCCTGTTATAAATAAGCCCGACAGGCACTTTCATTTTCTCCCCTTTCTTCTCATCTTCTTCCTCGCGACCCGAAGAACCCCAGCGCCGCCGCCGCTGTCGTTCTTCGAATCTGCACCGACCAAGGCCGCTACATCACCCTGTTTGTTCCAGAGACCCTGCTGCGCTCCTCCGCCGCCGAGTGGCCCTGGTAAGTTCTCTTCCCTGTAACCCTAGATCTCCATTAGGGTTTCAAGTTCATCCATGCTCGCCGCTGTTCATCAGTTCTTCTGTGTTCCTCCTTCTAGTCTTTCCATTGAGTATATATGTGTACACCTAATAGTTTTAAACTGCGGCTAGATCCATGTTGTTAATTCTCCATACCGTAGCATCTTTCTGCTTCTGAATAGACTCCGTCTGGTTCGTGTCTGTTCTTTAGCACCATTGTAGGGTTCGGAAACATTTTCTTCAATTATCCACGGTAGATCCAAAACTGTGCTGTCATATTTGTGAAACCTGTTTTTGTAACACTTAGCAGATTTTCAGCTCTGGCCCTTCTGCCTAAGGGCGGTTTAACCTTTGATAGTCAATCCGCCATACACCATTAGTCCTCACTTAAACCACCAATTTGGCTTAAATAGCAATTTTCCTGGTTTAGCACTAAGTAATATACTTAACCCGTCAATGGTAAACCGGCTTTCGCTTTTTCTTTCACAGCTTGCCTTTCCACAATGACAAAACAATTCTCTGTCGGATCAACATTTTCCTCTGTAGCACAAACCGACTCAGCATAGGCCGCATCACCTTCCTCGCAATCCAAAGCGATTTTACGACTTCCGTGAACCGTAATGGTCCCTTTATGACCCGGAATCTTGAGCTGCAAGTAAATATAACAAGGCCTCGCCATGAACTTTGCATAAGCCGGTCACCCAAACAGTGCGTGGTACGGGCTCTGGATCCTCACCACTTCAAAGGTCAATGTCTCAGACCGGGAATCATGTTCATCACCAAACACAACTTCCAAAGCGATCTTACCAACAGGATATGCCGATTTACCTGGTACCACACCATGGAAAACAGTGTTGGACGGTTTAAGACTCTTGTCTATCAACCCCATGCGACGGAAGGTCTCATAATACAGAATGTTGATGCTGCTCCCTCCATCCATGAGTACCTTGGTGAACTTATAACCTCCCACCTGAGGTGCCACCACCAAAGCCAGGTGACCCGGATTGTCAACCTGGGGAGGATGATCCTCTCTGCTCCACACAATAGGTTGCTCGGACCACCGCAGGTAACGTGGTACTGCCGGTTCAACAGCATTAACAGCCCTCTTGTGAAGCTTCTGATCACGCTTGCACAAACTAGTGGTGAACACATGATACCGCCCACCATTCAACTGCTTTGGGTGACTCTGGTAACCCGACTGCTGCTGATTTCCTTGATTACTCTGCTGGTTATTACCACCTTGGTTGTTCTGGTTTCCCTGATTATTCTGAAATCCAGAGTTTGAACCGCCGCCACCATGAAAACCTAGACCTAAACCGCCCATGGACCCTGATCATACCGGAAAAGATTAGAGTTTTTGAACTCCTTCATAATGTTACAATCTTTCCGGAGATGCGTTGCAGGAACCTCCTTGGTCCCATGCTTTGGGCAGGGCTGATTCAACAAACGCTCCAGATTCATTCCACCACCGCGCTGGGGCGGTTTACCCTTACGACGCTGCACATTAGCATTAGCTACAAAATCTGAATTCGCTTTACGCTTACTGTTATTCCCATGGCCTCCTTGGTTATGCTGATGTCCCTTTGCACCCCGTTCTTCTTTCCCTTTTCCGGTTTCTCCTCATCAGAATCGGGATCCTTGGTATTATCAGAATCGGCATACTTGACCAAGGCGGCCATAAGGGTGCCCATGTCATTGCAGTGGCGCTTGAGCTGTCCCAACTTCATCTTTAGTGACTTAAACCGGCAATTACGCTCCAAGGTGATGATTGTCGAGCCAGCATTAATACGGTCCGATGAATGCAAGACTTCTGGAACCCGGCGCACCCAATGAGTTGTTGACTTGTTCTCCCCTTGCACACAGGCGTCGAGATCCACAATGGACATAGGCTCCTTACATGTGTCCTTGAAATTGGCTATAAACCGGGCCTTCAACTGGTCCCATGACTCAACGGAGTTAGGTGGTAAGTTTTTCAACCAAGTACGGGTTGTTCCCTCCAACATCATCGTGAAGTACTTTACACAAGCCGCTTCATCAACGTCCAACATCTCCATTGCCATCTCATAAATTTCCACCCACGCCTCGGGTGGCTGATCAGCGGTGTAATTCGGCACCTTACATGGGCCCTTGAAATCCTTAGGCAATCGCACATTATGGAGAGCCGGAATAAGACATGGCACTCCCCACGAAGTGAAAGCAAGTCCGGTGCCTCGGTCCATCGATGCTGCTGGCTGAACCGGGGCGGGTTGGTATCGACCCGTATGTTGTGCTGCTAAAGCAGACTCCCTTCGTGCTCTACCATTATCCACCACGTCCTGAGCATTCACATCACCATGCGCCAGATTAGGCCCTTGAGGGACAATGCGGCGCCACGCACTGCTGGACACTTCTGGTTCATCTATATGCCTGTTATAGCTTTTGCTCGGTCGTGGAGTTGAGTGAACCCTGTCTCGGCTATACGAGTAAGCTTGCTGCTGTGTTAGAGCTGTTTGAAGAAGATCCCTGGCCCATCGCGTCTCAACCGCTGCCGGCGATTCACCTTCTATCGGAATAGCGGCCAACCAGGATGCTGCTGCTATCATATTATCCAACGGGGTAGAGAAGTGACCCGGCGGTGGTGTGGTATACCGAGGTGGGTTGTCCGTACGCTGAGGTGGACCCATCACCTGAGGTTGATCCGGCGCTCCGGTCCTTGGTATCATGGTCGGGTTCACTGCCAGCGGGTTGCTAGTCCCTACTCCTGGCGTATCAAAGAGATTCATCGCATTGTAATTCGCCGGTAAGCGAGATTGATGTCTCCTCCGGAATACTTGATTTGAAGCGTTCTGATCCATCAAAAGTTGATAATTCTCGTGTTGAATCCTCTGCGCCTGAGCATCTAAAGCGGCGTGTTCCTCAGCCATCCTAGTTTCCTCAGCCGCTAAGTCCGCCTTGGCTTGTGTTATTTGATCTTTTAGACTTGCAATGTCCGCATTGTGTTGATCCTGCGTTGCCGGTGTAACTGCCGTGGTCAACAAGTTTGCCCAGGCATCCATCAAACTGGAGAGAACTTGAGCCGGCCGGCGCGCGGAGCCTCCTGCCCCTGCTACCGGTCCAGACACCGCCGCAGTAGTGTTTTGTAAGGTTGGCTGTGTTCCGGCCATGAAGATCCCAACGTGGTTCGGCGGTTCAAGAAATTCCGGAATACTGGTGCCATCGGAATACCCTTCAAATACGCCACCCTGAACTTGGTACAGGGATTCGGTTTCAACAGTAGATGATTCGCCATCGGAATAAGAGACCGTCTCACCTTCAGACGCCGGTTCAGATCCGATCTCGTGGACACATCCCACGAACCCACGCTTCACGGTAGGCTGAATCCGAGCGGGATTTGCACGCTGAGCCGTTTCAACGAGGTCGGTGTAGGTGTCCGGCTCAGGGCCCGGTTCGCCAATCTTGCCGATGAAGACGTGAATTCCGCCGAAGGGGACCCGGTACCCGTACTCGATTGAGCCGGCCTCGGGGGCCCAGCCTGCATCGTCGATGTAGAGCTTGCCGCGACGACTCTTGGTCATCCGGCCCACAGCGTATCCTTTGAGTCCTTCAAAGCTGCCTTTCAAGAACTCGAAACCATCATGCGATAGCCCCACGGTGGGCGCCAACTGTCGTGGAAATATCACGTCAGATGTCCTCGTGTAAGGACTTAGTCGTAGAGCCATCGCGACGGGTTAGCTTAAAGGGATTAAACTGGACAAAGGACACGAGGGATTTTATACTAGTTCGACCCTTTTGATGAAGGTAAAGGCCTACGTCTAGTTGTGATGGGATTATTGGGGTCTCGCTAACCAGGGAGCTAAACAAGCTATGCCTGGCTATTGAGTTGTGTTCCTTGTCCCTGAACCACCGCCGGGTCGTCCCCTTATATACACGGGTTGACGCCCGGCCGGTTTACAGAGTCCCGAGGCCGACTCATACAAGTGTTCGGCTCGGTCTCTCCTTTCCTTATCTTACAATACAAGATACATGACTATGGCGGTTTACCACTATGGGCCCTAATCCGCCTTTGGGCTCCGGGCCTCTAAGCTTCATAGTAAAGCACCATCTTCTGAGTCTTCGTGGGCTTCAATATAGTTGAGGGTGAACCGGCCCCTCCTGGGCGGTTTACACTCAGTAGTTATATCCCCAACAATTAGTGTATGGCACTTTTATTCCAGTCGTAATATTTTTTTTAAAGAAGACGAGAAAAACACGGGCTAGACTAGCATGTTAGCATTTTTTATAGAAGAAAACTCCGTGAGCACCAAGCGCTCGAGCCGAGACTCGAACCCATGTGGTCTGGCTGCGAACTCCCGTGCCTTGCCAATGGAGCGTGCGCTGCATTCTCCAGTCATAACATTTTCACTGTGAGGTGGGGCTGCAGTTGAGCAAACTGACCATTGGCATATCCCCACCCCGCCCACCGCGTGTCGGCTAAGTTAGAATTAGAAGAGAGAAACGAGGGAGAAGAGCTAGCTGTAACATGGACGCTGTTGTTAGATGAGACTCGTGTTGATAGAATAGGAGTAGTACTATACATGCTACAGACTGGAGTGTAGCACATTTTTTTGTATGGCCATATCACCACATTGTTTCCTATGGCCTATCGCCTGTTGGTTCACTGGGCTGTCGTGGTTCACACACCTCCAACGTGAGTAGTGTACTAGTATATACACTTTATATACTGCATGATACTTTGCTCTTTCTTACGTACTTCATCAACATGTGGGAGAGCCAGCATCCGGGTCGACATGTCATGCACCAGATTAGAGTGGGGAACGGATGGGGGCATCACCCTAGTCGTAGCGCCAGTAATTCATGACTACTAGAAATATGCCCATGCATTGCACGGAACATCAATATGTATTTGTATGAGTAGTTTATCTTGTGGGAGAAAAGGATGAACAAGGGAAGGCCTTATTTGCAAATGTGGAGAGGGGTGTGGGTATATTTTTGCAAAATTGCCATTGTTTCCTTCCTATCCGTCAGATATAAATCAGATGGCCTATTTTGGAGGATGGCAGGCACACCATCATCACCAACTCTGTTTTTTATAAAAGTATAGAGGAGAGTAGAGATAGTGAGTAGTCATATCACAAGACCCCGTCTTTCCAGCATTAATGCGCCATCAAATTGCACAGCCCTACCTTTCCAGCAGTAAGTTAAATCCTCTACTCCCTCAACCTCCTCGCCTCTCTGTCAAACCTCCTATGCGAAAACTGTCGTGCGTACTGCCCGGGAGAAGCCCCGCCCTCAACTTTTAACTAGTCATAATATAATTTTGTATCGATGAATTGCGCCATGGAGTAGAAAACCAAAAGAAAAATGTGGTACATGTAAAAAATACAGTTCAAATTCTAGCTAGCGATTCAGAATGTAAACCGTGCATATACGTATAGGTTACTTCAAAGTAGGAGTACTGAGTCCATTGATGCAATGTGGTCAAACTGTACCATCGATATCTCAAAGCCAAAATAGTTCGAGTTTGTTCGTTCTATAGAAATACTAGTACTGTATGGTTATTCACCCGCGGGGTTGTTCAATGAATGGAGGGCAGGGGAGCACAATGAAACAATACTACTATTGTACTAGGTAAGTAGGAGTTGTACAGTTAGTCATGTTAAATAGAGAGTTTCTTTTCTTTAATGTCACGTACACAAATTGGAACGCTTGTTGTTGAGAGAAAAAGATAATCACTCCACTATATATATATATATATATATATGGTGGGTCTATTCTAATAACACCCTTAAGACCTTATTTTGCTAACACCTGATCCGAACACCCACACCTGCGCATGCCCTGGAACCCACCGAACTGCAAAAACCAAAACAAAAAACCTCCAACCCCGGGCCCCACCCCACCCCACCTTCTTCCCATGTCAAACCCCACCCACCTTCTCACTGACGCCCCACCTCCCGACCACAAACCTAGGCCCCTGAGCCCAGCCCCACCCTCACGAGCACGATGCTCTGGCGGCGGACCCAGGTGTCCCCTATCAAAGGTGCCTCCAATTTCCCGACAGGCGCTGGATCCCGAGTGGCCGCGGCCCCCTTGTCGCCCAGCTCCTCCTTCCAATGCACCGCGGCCCCAGCCTTCCTTCAACACCGCCGGCAACCACGGCCGCCTCCATTCGACCCACGCTCCAGGCATCCCCTCCTTCTTCTGCCACCACTTCCCGCAATCACCTTCCACCGCAAAGTGCCAGACCCCGCCGCCCCCCGCGTCAGATCCATGAGGCCCTGGCCGCCCTGGGGCACCCCCAACATGGATCAAGTGGGATCCACCATCATATCTTGACGACAGGCCACCGCTCGGTCTTCTCCATGGCGCGAGATCACCATCCTCTCGGTGAGCTATCCTACTTCCCCTCCCCTCCGGCGAGATCTCCTGCATGCAGTTCGGCCTTCCACCGCATGCAGCTCGGCCGCCAGACTTGAAGTGCGTCGGGTCGCATGATGCCCCGCCGG
>NC_041393.1:16403462-16445971 GCF_002162155.2 Triticum dicoccoides
CCATCATTCTCGACTGGAGCGAGCCGGCAGTCCCCTTCCCATGGTGTACCAGCTGGTACAAAACATAAGATGCCCAGAACAAAATCTTCAGTATTGTTCTCCGCTTACACCGAGCAGTGCATGTTGCTCTTCGTTGCAGGTCGGTTGGATCGTTGGTGTTGTACCCAAATCGCTAGTGTTTTTGTTGCTGCTCACACACATCACCGGAGGTTTACCTGAGAACCCCCTCGCAACTTCTCCTTCCCCAACATGTAGTTCACCGGCGGCCGCCTTCAGTTCGTTTTGGTTATTGTCTATGCCATCGCCACAGCATTACATTGTGCTCATGATGGTTTTGTGTGTATGTGTGTGCTTTGCATGGTAGCCTGCCGGAGGCCTATGTTCCTGTACAATGCAAAAATAGCATAAAAATGAAGTGCACTGCTCTTGCATCCAAGTTTTTGTTCCCTCGATATACATTGGACATGCAAAATAATTGTGTCGAGAGATTCACTTTTGTCCACAGAGAGGTTTAGTTCTATTGTGTGAGAGGTTCACTTCACGATCTTTTTTGTTTTTTAGAGGTTCGTTGAACTATACTATGCATTTCTTTTGGTTTAAAAAAACGAATCATGACATTGCAGTGCGCTTTCCCATCCATTTCAGCACACTAATATGGTCCACTTAACCCTATGAAACCATAGCAAAAGACAAGAAAAAACATGTGGTGCACTTAGACTTGTGTCTCGGTTCATTTTTCGTTTGATGTTGTTCACTTACCTCTTCTCTGCCGTACACTCTTATTCGTAAAAAAATAGAAAGAAAGACAAGAAAAAACTCATGAGGTTCACTTACGCCCAATATGGAGTAGAGAAAAAATGCTGTCCACTTGCTTGCCTGAGAAAATTAATGTCTGAATAAAAGAAATCATGCAGTTCGCTTGCCTGTCTAATGCAGTGCGGTTTCAGTCTGAAGCAGTGCAATCTTATGACTGATGCAGTTCCCTCGTCAATTTTGGGTGTTGTGAAAAACAGAGTGTCTGCATTTCGGTAATTTCAAAACTGATCTTAAACCGTAAGGAATTAGAGAGAGTGTTCTACATGAAAAAGTTGCGCCTCGTCGATATCTTTCAAACGGCATATGTTTGAATCATTTCGACCAGCGGTTTGTAAAAATTTCGCGAAAAACGGCTGCTGCCACTCATCGTCCGCCACACAATTTTCAAAATTAACTTAAAACCGTAAGGAATCACAAAAACATTTCAACATATGAAAGTTGTGCCTCGTCCATAGCTTTTCAACGGCATATTACACGCCTTATTTCGACAAACTGTTAAAAAACTAGAGCGAAAACAGTACCGAAAATTTGAAATTTTTTGAAAAACAGAATTCCGCGATTTAGTAAATTTGAAACTGCTCTTAAACCATAATGAATTAGAGAAAATGATAGATATGAACAAGATGCGCCTCTATGATATCTTTCGGACGGTGTACCATTTGCATCGTTCCGACAAGCAGTTTAGAAGAAATTGTGAAAAAACGCTCACTGCCACTCATCATGGGCCGCACCATTTTCAAAACTGCTTTTAAACCGTGTGGAATATCGGAAAGTGTTCAACATGTCGAAGTTGCGCCTAATCCATAGCTTTTCAATGGTATATTAAACGCCTCATTTCGATAAACGGTTAAAAAACTAGAGCGAAAACAGTACCAAAAAAACAATGTGTGCAATTTTTTCGACCAGAAGTTCACTCGTGCGAGTACTGCAGCACACTTGGTTCAAAGAATGACGTACACTTGCGTTGAGCGTGCAGTGTGGAAGTGTTATCAGTATAGTTATTCTGCTAATATTAGTAGAATAGATCTAAACAAGACAGCGGTAGCGACAATTTCTCTCTGCTCACCGCTGGTCACAGTTCCGGCCGGATCACTTCGGCCGGTGTGTGTAGAGGACTAATGTATCATTCACGCGGTCATCGGCGGCAAGGGAGGAAACCCATAGCTGCCGGTGGGTCCCGATCCTCTGCTCGTGTCGTTCTCTCCGACACAACGCCGGCTCGGGAGGTCCTCCGACCCTTCTTCCTCCCTGTTGTATTGTGCACAAATTTGACTTGTCGTCGACATCCCGACAACCCTCAGGTATAAGTTCTTCGAAAGCGGCCTTGCTCTACTGCCCCATCTCCCCACGTGTCTGCATGTGCGTCTTTTCAATTTAGCTTCCCTTCAGTCGACTGAATTGACTTCTGGGTCAGTCGATTTTCAGGGGGTGGGGGGCTCGCCGGATTTAAGAAACAACCAGCTGCAGCAGGCAGGGGGGCTTGCCGGAGAGGTACCCCACTATCTATCTTAGGGTTCAGGGTGGGTGCGGTGGTAGCCGGTGGTGGGGGGCGGTGGCGTGGGGATTGCCGGAGAAAAAGCTTGGCGTGGGGGGTAGAGGAATGGCCGGGGCGCTGGCGGACCGTCGGTTGGGAGTGGTTTCAGGGAGGGTGATAACCCGCAAGTATAGTGGGTCGCAACAGTTTTCGAGGGTAGAGTATTCAACCCAAATTTATTGATTCGACACAAGGGGACCAAAGAATATTCTCAAGTATTAGCAGTTAAGTTGTCAATTCAACCACACCTGGATAACTTAGTATCTGCAGCAAAGTATTTAGTAGCAAAGTAGTATGGAAGTAACGGTAACAGTAGCAAAAGTAGCAGTAGCAATTTTGTAGTAATTGTAACAGTGGCAACGGCAAAGTAACTGAGCAAAGATAAATATGTGAAAATCTCATAGGCATTGGATAGGTGATGGATCATTATGCCAGATGTGATTCCTCATGTAATAGTTATAACATAGGGTGACACGGAACTAGCTCTAGTTCATCAATGTAATGTAGGCATGTATTCCGAATATAGTCATACGTGCTTATGGAAAAGAACTTGCATGACATCTTTTGTCCTACCCTCCTGTGGCAGCGTGGTCCTTATGGAAACTAAGGGATATTAAGGCCTCCTTTTAATAGAGTACCGGACCAAAGGATTAACACTTAGTGAATACATGAACTCCTCAAACTATGGTCATCACCGGTAAGTATCCCGATTATTGTCACTTCGGGGTTAATGGATCATAACACATAACAGGTGACTATAGACTTGCAAGATAAGATCAAGAAATCACATATATTCATGAAAACATAATAGGTTCAGATCTTAAATCATGGCACTCGGGCCCTAGTGACAAGCATTAAGCATAGCAAAGTCATAGCAACATCAATCTCAGAACATAGTGCATACTAGGGATCAAACCCTAACAAAACTAACTCGATTACATGGTAAATCTCATCCAACCCATCACCATCTAGCAAGCCTACGATGGAATTACTCATGCACGGCGGTGAGCATCATGAAATTGGTGATGGAGGATGGTTGATGATGACGACGACGACGGATTCCCCTCTCAGGAGCCCCGAACGGACTCCAGATCAGCCCTCCCGAGAGAGTTTAGGGCTTGGCAGCGGCTCCATTTCGTAAAACGTGATGAATCCTTCTCTCTGATTTTTTTCTCCCCAAACGTGAATATATGGAGTTGGAGTTGAGGTATGTGGAGTACCATGGGGCCCATGAGGCAGGGGGCGCGCCCTAGGGAGGGGGGCGTGCCCCTCACCCTCGTGGACAGGGTGTGGGCCCCCTGGCCTTGATTCTTTTGCCTGTATCTTCTATTAATTCCAAAAATAACTTTCATGGAGTTTCAGGTCATTCCGAGAACTTTTATTTCTGCACAAAATTAACACCATGGCAGTTCTGCTGAAAACAGCATCAGTTCGGGTTAGTTCATTCAAATCACGCAAGTTAGAGTCCAAAACAAGGGCAAAAGTGTTTGGAAAAGTAGATACGACGGAGACGCATCAACTCCCCCAAGCTTAAATCTTTGCTTGTCCTCAAGCAATTCAGTTGATAAACTGAAAGTGATAAAGAAAAACTTTTACAAACTTTGTTTGCTCTTGTTGTTGCAAATATGTAAAGCCAGCATTCAAGTTTTCAGCAAAGATTATGAACTAACCATATTCAGAATAACACTTAGGTCTCATCTTCGCTCATATGAATGACATAATCAACTAGCGAGCAATAATAATAAAACTCAGATTACAACACTTTCTCAAAACAATCATAATATGATATAATAAGATGGTATCTCGCTAGACCTTTCTGAGACCGCAAAACATAAATGCAGAGCACCTTTAAAGATCAAGGACTGACTAAACGTTGTAATTCATGGTAAAAGAGATCCAGTCATAGTCATACCCAATTTAAACTAATAGTAATACATGCAAATGACAGCGGTGCTCTCCAGCTGGTGCTTTTTAAATAAGAGGGTGATGACTCAACATGAAAGTAAATAGATGGGCCTTTCGCAGAGGGAAGCGGGGATTTGTAGAGGTGCCAGAGCTTGATTTGGAAATAGAGATAATAATATTTTGGGTGGTATACTTTCACTGTCAACATAACAACTGAGAGATCTCGATATCTTTCATGCTACACACATTATAGGCGGTTCCCAAACAGAATGGTAAAGTATTTACTCCCTCTCCACCAACAGGCATCGATCCATGGCTTGCTCGAAACAATGGGTGCCTCCAACTACCAACAATCCTGGGGGAGTTTTGTTTAATTATTTTGATTTGATTTGAGCATGGGACTGGGCATCCCGGTGACCAGCCATTTTCTCGTGAGTGAGGAGCGGAGTCCACTCCTCTGAGAATAATCCGCCTAACATGGAAGATACAGACTGCCCTAGTTGATACATGAGCTGTTCGAGCATACAAAACAGAATTTCATTTGAAGGTTTGGAGTTTGGCACATACAAATGTACTTGGAACGGCAGGTAGATACCACATATAGGAAGGTATAGTGGACTCATATGGAATAACATTGGGGTTTATGGAAGTGGATGCACAAGCAGTATTCCCGCTTAGTACAAGTGAAGGCTAGAAAAAGACTAGGAAGCGACCGACTAGAGAGTGACAATAGTCATGAACATGCATTAAAATTAATAGACACTGAGTGCAAGCATGAATAGGATATAATACACCATGCTGATTTTGTTTCAACTACATGCGTGAACATGTGCCAAGATAAGTCACTCAAATCATTCAAAGGAGGATACCACCCCATCATACCACATCACAACCATTTTAATAGCATGTTGGCACGCCAGGTAAACCATTATAAGCTCCTACCTAATTAAGCATGGCATAAGCAAATATAATCTCTAATTGTCATTGCAAACATGTTTATTCATAATAGACTGAATCTGGAATGATGAACTAATCATATTTACAAAAACAAGATAGGTCGAGTTCATACCAACTCCTCTTATCTCAATCATTTCATCATATATCATCATTATTGCCTTTCACTTGCACGACCGAACGGTGTGAAGAATAATAATAGTGCACGTGCATTGGACTAAGCTGGAATCTGCAAGCATTCAATTCAAGGGAGAAGACAGAGTAATATGGGATCTTGGTTAAATCAATCAATTATGCATAAAAGAGCCACTCAACAATTCCATTATTGTCTTCTCCTCTCAACCCCCAAAGAAATAAAACTATTTACACGGAAAAGCTTTCAACAAGCAAAAAGAAGATCGAGAAATCTTTTTGAGTTATTCTTTTAATTAGTACTACTACAGGCATGGAAAATAAACTAGCTAAAATCTATTACTAATTTTTTTTGTTTTTCTTAAAATTATTCAAACACACAAGAAGAAAGCAAGAAAATAAAATAAACTAGCATGGATAGTACAACGAAAGAGTATGAGCACCGACACTAGAATGAGTCTGTGAACATGAATGTAAAGTCGGTCAGGAATACATACTCCCCCAAGCTTAGGATTTTGGCCTAAGTTGGTCTATGCCCATGGATCAGAGCTACTCCCTTTGGTGTACTGAGGAGTATCATCTGGGTACCACTGGCTAGCAATCTCCTCCGGATCCCACTGATAAAAGGATTGTCGATAAGGGTCAAGTTGTGGTTCCGACTTAGGCTCTGGGACTGATGTCTGGCCTCGATACGCATGAACGGCCTCCGGCAAGACGAGAAACGTGGCTGCAGATAAATCAAACAAAGAGGGTGCAGGCAGGATAATAGTTTCATTGTGTTTCTTATGAAACCTCAGATTATATTTAAGCATATTCTCCTCATTTGTAACAATAAACTCATGTGCTACCATGCTCTTGTAATCTAGAAAAGTAGGGGGCCGCAGTTTTTCCTCTTTCTCAAAATGCCTAATAGGTATCCTGAAATGTTTAGCAAGGTGTGAAGCATAGATACCTCCAAAAATGGGCCCCTTTGTACGGTTCAGGCTTAATCGTTTAGCAATAATAGCGCCCATACTAAAAGAGTTATCATAAAATAAATCATGGAACAAAATAATAATATCAGGAACACTAAGGTTTCCACAGTTCCCGCGACCAATTAAGCATCGACTACCAAATATTGCAAAGTAGCGTAAAACAGGAAAATGTATGCTAGTAATTCTTGCATCGGAAACCTTTCTCGTTTCCCTTACAGTAATAGTATCAATAAATCCATCCACATCTTTATGATGGGGTTCCTCTAAGATGCCCCCTAAGGGTATCTTGCAAACCGTGCAAAATTCATATAGTGACATCTCCCTAGCCACATCATATAAATGGAACTCTACTGAAGGAGGTGATCTCTTAGGATAAAAGTAGAAATTTTGCACGAAAGTATTGGTGAGTAAGAGATACTATTCAAGCTGGTCGTGGAGGAAGTTGGTGAGGCCCTCATCATCAACCAAAGAATAGAAATCATCATATATCTCGGCTGCTCTCAAGAAATCATCACAAGGCCATTCACACGACCGTACTTCCGCCACATGAGGGAGATTATACTTGGGCTTTTCATTCTCCTTAGCTTGTTTATCCTTAGAGCCTTGGCTAGAAGAGCCCCTCAAGAAAAATCTCTTCATCTCTTCTAAAAATATCTGGAATTTTCAGTAACTCAAAGTAAAAGTAAATCAAACTCAACAAAATTGATATCAACTACTCCCACAAGTGCCTAGAGCCTCTATCACGCATTAGAATTACTTGGGACCAACTAAATTTAACATGCACGCTCAAGAACAGGGTCACCTTAGCAGCAAGAATTTGCAATAATTAAAGCACTTGAACAAAACCTAATTGGATCATTGGAGGAGTCACATACCAAAGAACAATCCCCCAAAGCAGTTTTGTGAATGGAGCTTTGAGCAAGGAGATCGAAAATGGCACCACAACGAGCTAGAACTCGTGCTTGGGGTGGATAGTGATTTTTTTGGGAGGAAGAAGAAGAGTGTGGGTGAAGGAATAAGTGGAGGGGGCCACCATGGGCCCACGAGGAAGGGGGCGCACCCTGGACCCTCGTGGCCAGGTGCTTGCTCTCCCTGCTGTGTTCTTAGTGCCAGGTATTCTAAAATATTCCAAAAAAATCATATTAAATTGGTACGGCATTTGGAGAACTTTTATTTTCGGGATATTTTTTATTGCATAGATAATTTAGAAAACAGACATAATATACTATTTCTACTTTATTTATTCTAAGTAACAGAAATTAAAAGAAGGGAACAGAGAGTTGTGTCCTCTAACATCATCCATCTCATGCTCATCAAAAGGAATCTACTAACAAGGTTGATCAACTCTTGTTAACAAACTCATTCGGAATCACATGAAACCGGAGAAATTTCGAAGTGACACTAGGTTACCCAAGCGGGGATATGAACATCCCCAATAATAATAATATTCTTCTTCGCAGTAGGAAGAGGAAATTCAAAACCTCCAATAATTATTGATGGAATTTTTCCAATAGACTTTATACTGTGAACTTGAGGTTGTTTCCTCGAAAAGTGTACCGTATGCTCATTACCATTAACATGAAAAGTAACATTGCCTTTGTTGCAATCAATAACAGCACCTGCAGTATTTAAAAAGGGCCTACCAAGGATAATCGGCATACTGTCGTCCTCAAGAATATCAAGAATGACAAAGTCTATTAAGATAGTAACGTTTGCAACAACAACAGGTATGTCCTCACAAATACCGACAGGTATAGTAGTTGGTTTATCGATCATTTGCAAAGATATCTCAGTAGGTGTCAACTTATTAAATTCAAGTCTACGATATAAGGAAAGAGGCATAACACTGACACTGGCTCCAAGATCACATAAAGTGGGTACTCCTGGATCACCAAGTTTCTTAGGTATTCCACCCTTAAAAGTATAGTTAGCAAGCATGGTGGAGATTTCAGCTTCCGATATCTTTATTTTATTTGTAATGATATCTTTCATGTATTTACCATAAGCGTTCGTCTTAAGCATATCGGTCAAGTGCATACGCAAAAAGATAGGTCCAATCATTTCAGCAAAGCGCTCAAAATCCTCATCATCCTTTTTCTTGGATGGTTTAGGAGGAAATGGCATGGGTTTCTAAACCCATGGTTCTCTTTCCCTACCATGCTTCCTAGCAATGAATTCTCTCTTATCATAACGTTGATTCTTTGATTGTGGGTTATCAAGATCAACAGCAGGTTCAATTTCTATATCGTTGTTATTGCTAGGTTGAGCATCTTCATGAACATCATTATTAGCATTATCACTAGTTCATGTTCATCACCAGATTGTGTTTCAGCATCGGAGATAGAAATATCATTAGGATTCTCAGGTGTGTCTATAACAGGTTCATTAGTAGCATGCAAAGTCCTATCATTTTTCTTTTTCTTCTTTTTAGAAGGACTAGGAGCATCTAAATTAGTTCTCTGAGAATCTTGCTCAATTCTCTTAGGGTGGCCTTCAGGATACAAAGGTTCCTGAGTCATTTTACTAGTTCTAGTAGCCACTCTAACAGCAAAATCATGTTTATTATTTAGTTCATCAAACAAGTCATTCTGAGCCTTAAGGACTTGTTCTACTTGAGTGGTAACCATTGAAGCATGTTTACTAGTGAGTTTAAGTTCACCCTTAACTCTAGACACATAATCACTCAAGCGTCCAATCATATAAGAATTACTCTTCAATTGTCTACTAACATAAGCATTGAAATTTTCTTGTTTATCCATAAAATCATCAAATTCATCAAAGCATCGACTAGCAAACCTAGTAGACGGGATTTCAACTTTATCATATCAATAAAGAGAGTTTACCTTCACTGCCTGTGTCGGGTTATCAAGACCTTGTATTTATTTAGGTGGTATATTGAGTCCATGTATTTCTTCGACAGGAGGTAAATTTTTAACATCTTCAGGTTTAATACCTTTCTCTTTCATTGATTTCTTTGCCTCTTGCATATCTTTAGGACTGAGAAATAGAACACCTCTTTTCTTTGGAGTTGGCTTAGGAGTTGGTTCAGGTGGTGCCCAATTATTTTCATTGGCCAACATATTATTCAATAGCAATCCAGCTTGGTCGACTGTCCTTTCCCTGTAAACACAACTAGCACAACTATGCCGGTGGTCCTTGGAAGCATCGGTTAGTCCATTATAAATGATATCAGGTATTTCATTTTTCTTAAGAGGATGATCAGGCAAAGCATTAAGTAATCGGAGAAGCCTCCCCCAAGATTGTGGGAGACTCTCTTCTTCGATTTGCACAAAATTATATATCTCCCTTAAAGCAGCTTGTTTCTTATGAGCTGGGAAATATTTAGCTGAGAAGTAATAAATCATATCCTGGGGACTACGCACACAACCAGGATCAAGAGAATTAAATCATGTCTTAGCATCACCCTTTAATGAGGAAGGAAATATTTTAAGGATATAATAATAGCGAGATTTCTCATCATTAGTAAACAGGGTGGCTATATCATTTAACTTAGTAAGATGTGCCACTACAGTTTCAGATTCATTACAATAAAAAGGATCAGATTCAACCAAAGTAATTATCTCAAGATCAATAGAGAAATCATAATCCTTATCAGTAACAAAGATAGGTGAGGTAGCAAAAGCAGGGCCATGTTTCATTCTAGCATTCAGAGACTTTTGTTTCAGGTTAGCTAATAATTTCTTAAGATCTGATCTATCATTGCAAGCAAGAAAATCTCTAGCAGTTTCTTCATCCATAACATAACCCTCGGGAACAACAGGCAATTCATATTTAGGGGGAGAACCTTCATCATCACTTTCATCAATATTATCAGTTTCAATAATTTCATTCTCCCTAGCTCTAGCAAGTTGTTCATCAAGAAATTCACCTAATGGCACAGTAGTATCAAGCATAGAAGTAGTTTCATTATAAGTATCATGCATAGCAGAAGTGGCATCATCAATAACATGCGACATATCAGAATTGATAGCAGAAGCAGGTTTAGGTGTCGCAAATTTACTCATAACGGAAAGAGAATCAAGTGCAGAGCTAGATGGCAGTTCCTTACCTCCCCTCATAGTTGAAGGATAAATCTTAGTTCTTTCATCTTTCAAGTTCTTCATAGTGATCAACAGATATAAATCCCAAGCGACTCAAAGAATAAAGCTATGCTCCCGGACAACGGCGCCAGAAAATAGTCTTGATAACCCGCAAGTATAGGGGATCGCAACAGTTTTCGAGGGTAGAGTATTCAACCCAAATTTATTGATTCGACACAATGGGAGCCAAAGAATATTCTCAAGTATTAGCAGTTGAGTTTTCAATTCAACCACACTTGGATAACTTAGTATCTGCAACAAAGTATTTAGTAGAAAAGTAGTATGGAAGTAACGGTAACAGTAGCAAAAGTAGCAGTAGCAATTTTGTAGTAATTGTAACAGTGGCAACGGCAAAGTAACTGAGCAAAGAACAATATGTGAAAATCTCGTAGGCATTGGATAGGTGACGGATGATTATGCCGTATGTGATTCCTCATGTAATAGTTATAACATAGGCTGACACAGAACTAGCTCCAGTTCATCAATGTAATGTAGGCATGTGTTCCAAATATAGTCATACGTCCTTATGGAAAAGAACTTGCATGACATCTTTTGTCCTACCCTCCCGTGGCAGCGGGGTCCTTATGGAAACTAAGGGATATTGAGGCCTCCTTTTAATAGAGTACCGTACCAAAGCATTAACTATTAGTGAATACATGAACTCCTCAAACTACGGTCATCACCGGTAAGTATCCCGATTATTGTCACTTCGGGGTTAACGGACCATAACACATAATAGGTGACTATATACTTGCAAGATAGAATCAAGAACTCACATATATTCATGAAAACATAATAGGTTCAGATCTTAAATCATGGCACTCGAGCCCTAGTGACAAGCATTAAGCATAGCAAAGTCATAGCAACATCAATCTCAGAACATAGTGGATACTAGGGATCAAACCCTAACAAAACTAACTCGATTACATGGTAAATCTCATCCAACCCATCACCATCGAGCAAGCCTACACTGGAATTACTCACGCATGGTGGTGAGCATCATGAAATTGGTGATGGAGGATGGTTGATGATGACGATTGTCGGCGTCAAAACCGGCGGATCTCGGGTAGGGGGTCCCGAACTGTGCGTCTAAGGCTAATGGTAATAGGAGGCTGGGGACACGATGTTTACCCAGGTTCGGGCCCTCTCAGTGGAGGTAATACCCTACTTCCTGCTTGATTGATCTGGATGATATGAGTATTACAAGAGTTGATCTACCACGAGATCGTAGAGGCTAAACCCTAGAAGCTAGCCTATGATTATGATTGTTCTTGTCCTATGGACTAAACCCTCCGGTTTATATAGATAACGGAGGGGGCTAGGGTTACACAGAGTCGGTTACAGAGAAGGAGATCTACATATCCGAATTGCCAAGATTGCCTTCCATGCCAAGGAGAGTCCTATCCGGACACGGGACGAAGTCTTCAATCTTGTATCTTCATAGTCCAACAGGCCGGCCAAAGTATATAGTCCGACTGTCCGAATACCCCCTAATCCAGGACTCCCTCAGTAGCCCCTGAACCAAGCTTCAATGACGATGAGTCCGGCGTGCAGATCGTCTTCGACATTGCAAGGCGGGTTCCATCTCCGAATACTCCAAAGTAAATTTCAAACACATGAATTGTGTCCGGCTCTGCAAAACAAATTTCACATACCACCGTAGAGAGAACAATATTCCACAAATCTAATCTGTTGACAACTTTTCATAGCGTGACTTCACATCATGGCCCAGTTTATCACGAACCGTTTTCCCAGCCTACCACTACACGTATTGCAAGGCGGTTTTATTGGCATGTCTTGTTGAAGCAGAGATCGTGTTCCCCTTATCGCGGGATTCTCATCAATACAGGTGTGGGTAACCCAACTACGCCAGTTTGTATAACTCCTCGATTTTAGGCAAGTCCCGAACGGTCACGCTGAGGATGCTTGGTATTCTCCCCCTTTATAGAGGGACTGAGGCATGTCCCTTTCTTCCCACGCTTGCCTCTTCCCCCACCTTGAGTTCCAACACCCAAAGCTCAGGCTTAAGCACTTTGGACCTTCAATCATGTCCGGATCCAACCTTCAAGGTCGTTGGATGGCCTCCTCTATCATAGAGGAGGACATCGAGAAGCTTAGGGAGGCCAGGTATCTGACCGCTGAAATCCAGCATAGGCTACCTGCCCAAGGGCAGGTCATCCCCACCCCCGAACCCAACGAGAGCGTTGTATTTGTTTCCCACTTCCTCCGAGGCTTAGGATTTAGTCTTGATCCCTTTGTGAGAGGGCTCATGTTCTACTACGGGCTAGATTTTCACGATCTAGCTCCAGATTCCATCCTTCGTATCTCGTCGTTTATCGTCGTGTGCGAAGCTTTCCTCCACGTCACCCCACACTTCGGCTTATGGCTGAAGACCTTCAATATAAAGCCGAAGGTAATCGGTGGGCGACATGCGGAGTGTGGAGGCGCTACAATAAGCCAATGTGTCGATGCCCCATGGCCAGAGGGTTCCTTCCCGGAGGTGTCCGATTTATGGCCGCGGAGGTGGTTCTATATCACTGCTCCCCGAGGCACAAGGTGGGCGGCCGCCCCTGCCTTCCGCTCGTGCCCTCTGCCTCAACTGGCATCCTAGGTCAACGAGGGACTAGCCTGGGGGCCTGCTAGTGACGTAACAACACTACAGAGCCGCACTCGAGATCTTCTTGAGAGGGATGTCAGCCTCATCAAAGTAATTCAGGTAATGCTAGTTCGACGGGTCCTGCCGTGCAAACGTCAACCCCTCCGGATGTGGGAGTTCAACCCAGAAGGACCGCGAACTATTCAGCACTTCTTCGGCATGACGCTCGAAGGGATGTATCGGTTATTCTTCGGACCACGAATAAAGTGTCCAGACACCACCGAGGATGCGGGCTTGAACTGCAATCGTCCAGATACCCAAGTAAGTAACTCTGCAACCGAACACACTGTTCATGTTTATCATAACTTTATTCTAAAAACTATCCGCGGCCAGGATTGGCTAGGAAAGGCGGAGAGGATCAGGTGTCTGGCCCCTTTTCCCGAAGGCTTGCCGAATACGGTACTAACCCGGATGCTTAAACGTGCACCCAATCAAGTGCCATCGGGGAAGGACGAAGGGAGGAGCAGAGAAGCCGAAAGCGGGCTTCATACATTGTACATCCAAACCGGGGAAATTAACGTCTCCACGAAGGAGGATAATCGGGGAGGTCAATCTCAAGTTCCCTTCCCCCACTGGAAGAAAAGGGCTGCCTCCGTAGACCTGGAAGCGGAGGCGTCCAAACTAGGGATGAAGCCTTCACCAAGGAGCCCCGCCCCAGAGGGCGTCCTTGCCGCACAACGCCCACAAACGGGCCAGCCCTCCACCGAGCTGTAAGTTAATTAAAAGTATTTTAATAAATATATACTGCTTTTTCCTCCGAGAACAATAACCAGGATCTATCTCTTGCAGTCCGGCTTGTAGCCCTTCTCAACAGAGTTCGTCTTCGGGGGATCTTCTTCCGGAGATGATGATGAATAAAACTCCACCTGCCTTCCCGCCCCACGGGGCAGGCGACCCCGAGGTGTCGTCACGGAGGATTCCTGATCCGTCAAGGCGAGAAGTCAATGCTTCACCCACCCGAATCCTGGAGTGTTCGGCTCCCAAGGAGGGCAATAAGAAGAGTCCGGGACTGTCCGGCACTCAGCCGGACACACTGACGGTGTGATGCCCGGATAGTTAGGCTACAGTAATCTCACGTTAATGATGCCACATCACCATGGTTACTATTGTTAATCTCGCGTTAGTTCGAAACCGATTCAAATTTGAATTTGAATTAAAGTCAAAAGATAAAAGTTTTCAAACATTAAAACTAAAATGTTCATCATGTGGAAAATATTCATTTGTTAATATTGGTGGTGAACAGAAAAGTTTTAGAAAAGTAAAAGAGGTAGAGGAACTGCTACTGTTGCACTGGGCCCTAGTGGCCATAGTGCAGACCCAGCCCACCAGGAGCCATCCTCCTCCTCCTTGTTCACAGGGGGTGGTGGCACGCATCCGAACCACCATGGCTGCGGATTTGGGTACGTGGCGACCATCCCGCGGTTCCCCGTCGCGCATAAGGGCAGCCCCCTGCCCATCTCTCCCTCCCCGGAACCCTAGACCACCCACTCTTCCTCTTTCCCGCTCTCTCTCTTGATTTTGGCGGCGCCCGAAACCTCCGACGCCATGGCCGACCCCGTCCGCGCGACTACCATCGCCCTCGCGTGCTTGGAGCTTGACCAGGAGCTCCTGTTAGATCCCAACTATGATATGAGTTACAGAACAGGGGAATAATGCAATTGGAACTGAATTTAACTCCCAATCACGGAGACCCAACTATGAATTTGGGATTTCTACACCAGTAGCTAGATAAACTAGGGTTTGATAGTTTGGGGATACAATGATTGAATGGTTCTCAGTGATGCACACGCAGGCGCCTTATAGTCCAGCACCGAGCTGGAAAGCGATGTGAAAAGAAAGGTAAAAGGGCAGCGGCAATAACTGAAGAAAGGCAGTGCTTGGTGCTGCATCGACCGTCCATCTCGCTCCGCCATCTCAGCCGTCGGATCTTCATAACTGTGGCTGAACCGACACACTGCATATAACTGAACTTACAATGTTGTTGAATCAAGGATGCAGGTTGCTGACAATACTCCCCACTGAAGATCAGACTTGTCCTCAAGTGTGTTTGTTAGGGAACCAACTTTTGATGGTGCTTGCAAAAAGTGCTGGAAAAACTTGCTTCATGAAGTTGGCGTCCTCCCAAGTTGCTTCGTCGGGCTTGAGGTTCTCCCATTCAACTAGCCACTGAGTTACAAGGACACCGTTGCATGGCAGGGAACGTGTCTCTAGAACTGCTAGAGGTTCTGTTTTGATTTTGCCATCAGGTCCAACAAGTGGTAGATCTGCCGAGGGAATGGCATGGGTGCCCAGGTGCTTTTTGAGTTGGCTGACGTGGAAAACAGGGTGAATGCCCACATTGTGTGGCAATTGGAGTTTATAAGCCACATGACCAATCCTTTCCAGAATTCTGTATAGTCCATAAAACTTTGTGGTGAGTTTGATTGCTTGTCTGAGACCAAAAGCAGCCATTATGTATGGTTGCATACGTAGGTAAACCATGTCTCCTACTTCAAAGTGCCTCTCGAGTCGTTTCATGTCCGCATACTTTTTCATCCTGCCTTGAGCTTGAGCCAGATTGGTCTTGAGCTGGGATAGTATTTCTTGTTTTTCAGCTAGAAAATCCCTTGCTTCACTGTCAACAGGGCCTGGTATGGCTACTTCACTTATCAGGGGGTGGGTAGCCATAGAGGGCTTGGAAGGGTGTAAACTTGGTAGCTGTGTGGTAGGTTGTATTATACCACCACTCAGCTAGTGGCAGCCAAGAGCACCACTTCTTTGGTTCTTGAAATGCCATGCACCGGAGATAATTCTCAAGACACCGATTCACTCGTTCGGTCTGGCCATCACCCTGAGGGTGATAGGCCGTGCTAAGTCTCAATTTGACTTTCATAGCTTTGAATATTCCTTGCCATATGTTGCTTGTGAAGATTCTATCTTGATCTGTGACAATACTGATTGGAGGGCCATGTAGTTTGAATACATTGTCGATAAATGCTTGAGCAACCATGTGCACAGTGTAAGGGTGTTGAAGGGGGATGAAGTGGCCATATTTGGTGTATCTGTCCACTACTACAAGTATTACCTCCTTCCCATTGGATTTTGGCAGGCCTTCAATAAAATCCATAGTGAGGTGTGTCCAGGCCATGTCTGGGAGGGGTAATGGATCTAGCAGTCCAGGGTAATGGCAATGTTCAGTTTTGGCCCTTTGACAAACAGCACATTCAGTGACAAATTTTTCCACATCTTTCTTCATGCCAGGCCAGTAAAAGATTCTCTTTATTCGTTGGTAATTGGCTACAATCCCCGAATGCCCCCTACTGCAGATGCATGGAGTGACTCTATTAGTTGTTGTCTTAATTCCACATTATTTCCAATGTATATTCTGCCCTTATATCTTAACACTCCTGTTGTGAGAGTGTAGTGTTGTTCTGCATTTGGCTTGATCAGTAGTTTCTGTAAGAGGTCTTGACAATGGGGATCTTGGAGATAACTGGACTCTACAGACTCAACCCAGGTGGGTGTTACCACAGTAATTGCCATGATACTTTGATCTCTTCTGCTAAGGGCATCTGCAACTCTATTGTCTTTTTCCTTTCTATACTCAATGTTGTAGTTGAACTCCAGGAGTTTGAGTAGTAACTTATGTTGTACCCCTTCAGAGACTTTTTGTTCAGTAATAAACTTGAGGATTTTCTAATCCTCCTGATAAGGAGCTCGTTGCCAACAAAATAATGTCTCCATTTTTTGAGGGCCTCCAGAATTGCCAATGCCTCTTTTTCATAAGTTGAGAGTGCTGAGGATCTGGGGCCTATGGATTTGTTGTAGTAAGCAAGAGGCCTTCCTTGATGCATAAGCACAGCTCCTAGCCCTGTTCCGCTAGCATCAGTCTCCAAGGTGAAGGGGAGGGCAAAGTTTGGCAGTGCCAGAACAGGGGCAGTTGTGAGGCTTTGCTTAAGTTTGTTAAAAGCTGCAGTTTGGTCCTCAGTCCAGTGAAAAGCTTCTTTCTTGAGCAAGTCATGAAGTGGTCTGCATATGACCCCATAAGACTGCACAAATCTCCTGTAGTAGCCTATGAGGCCAAGGAAGCTTCTTAATTGGGTAATGTTTTGTGGAATAGGCCATTGAGCTACAGCTTTGATCTTCTATGGGTCTGTTTGCAGATCTTTTCCAGAGATTATGTGTCCCAAGTATTCTACTTGAGGAGCAGCAAAGATGCACTTACTGAATTTTGCATATAACTGTTATGCTCGGAGTGTTTGCAGTACTAGCTTCAAGTGTTCCAAGTGCTCTGCCAAACTCCTGCTGTATATTAAGATATCATCAAAGAAGACAAGTACAAACTTCCTGAGATATTTGGCAAGAACTTTGTTCATGAGTGATTGAAATGTAGCTGGTGCATTAGTAAGACCAAAAGGCATTACTAAGTACTCAAAATGCCCAAAGTAAGTCATGAATGTTGTTTTGTGCACATCTTCTATCTTCATTCTCACTTGGTGGTAGCCAGCTCTCAGGTCAAGTTTTGTGAAATATTCTGCTCCATTCAGTTCATAAAATAGGTCCTCTATGATGGGGATGGGAAACTTGTTCTTGACTGTTTGGGCATTCAGTTTTCTGTAGTCGATGCACAGTCTCCAACTTCCATATTTCTTTTTGACCAGGATGGCAGGTGCTACATATGGGCTTTCACTGTGTCTTATAATAGAGGTGTCCAGTAGCTCTTGAATCTGCTTTTCCATTTCAGCCTTTTGTTGGTGAGGCACTCGATAAGGCCTAACTGTTGGTGGTTTAGTACCTACTTTTAGCGGAATGGCATGATCACATTCTCTAGGAGGTGGCATGCCTTTAGGCTCTTGGAAAACATCCTTGTACTCGGTTAAGAGGTCTTCTATCTCCTTGCAAGGTTGTGCAATTTCAGGTTTTTCTGGAGAGACAGGAATTAGGAAGTAACCCGAAGCTCCAATAGCAGAAAGTTTTTCCATCCTGTGTACTGAGATTAAGGGTACTTGCTCTTTTCTGTTATTGTCCCTCAGTGTGACCTTTGTTTTGCCTTGTAAAATCACTTGCATTTTCCTCTTAACAAAGTCCATAGTAATGGGACTATGGGTTTCCAGCCAGTGACAGCCTAATATGATGTCATAGCCTTTGAGAGGGAGCACTTTAAATGAGTTATTGAACTTGTGTCCTTGGATAGTGTTGGGAGTGTTGACCACATGGGAACCAGATTGGAGTGTACCTCCTCCTGCTACTTGTACTATTTCCAAGGGGTTGCTGACAGTATGACAAGTAGTTTTCACTGTGAAATTCATGTCTATGAATGTGTGAGAGCTGCCTGAGTCCACCAAGGCTATTCCACATTTGCCCCCAATGTTGACTTTAAGGGAGAATGTGGCAGAAGTCTTCTTTTTTCCTACAGCTTGAGAGGAAATGTGCATGCATTGTTCATCTTCAGTTGGAGTAGTTGCTGGTGCGGTGTTGTCTTCAGGTTGGTCCTGTCCTTGCAACATTTCATCAAGTGACTCTTCAATATGCTCTTTAGTGGCCATGAGGTTAAGTGTCTTATATTGTGCGCATTTGTGGCCAAAGAACCACTTGCCTCCACAATATCTGCAAGTGCCAGGCTCTCTGAATTTCTGTTCAGGTTTAGTTGTCTTGTCCTCTCCTTCCCTCCTCTGTGGTGTCTCATTTTGCTTATATTTATTGGGGAAATGAGCAGAGATGTTTGTCTTCGCATACCCACTATTGGGTGTATATCTTTTCTGGTTTGCTTGGGCTTGAACTCCCATTTCCATGTCCCTGGCATTTTCTACTGCATCATACAGTGTAATTGGTTTAAAGGGCTTCAGGTAGTGTTTGATTTCAGGTCTTAACCCATTGATGTAGCACTTGACATAGTATCCTTCAGCAGCTCCAGGATTCTCTTTTTTGTATGCAGCCATTCTTTCCTCGAATTTATCAGTATAGGCAGCAACTGAATCAGCTCCCTGTTTGAAGGAGTTGAAATTTTGCACTATTTCATAAGAGCTATCTCCAGAAAATCGTTTAAGGACTGCTGCACAGAACTGGTCCCATGTCAAGTTTTCCTGAAGAATGCCAGAGTTTCTTAACCAAGTATCAGCTCTACCAGTGAGATACATCTGGGCATAGTCCCATTTTGCTTCTTCTGGTACATGGACCATAGAAAAGAATTTCTCTGTCATTCGAAGCCATTCTATTGGATTTGTACCATCAAATCTAGGGAATTCTATTCTAGGAGCTTTGGCAATTGATCTGTAGAAGTGGGCATCTCTGTCTTGACCTCTGTTATTGTCATAGTGTCTGTCAAAGTGCCTGACTTGCTCTGAGTTTTGCTGGAACTGGTGTTGCTCTCTGTTTTGTGGAGGGGGGGCTTGCATGTACTGTGGCTCTGGTGGATAGTAATGGTGGTATTCATATGGGACTTTTTCAGGGGGATAGTAGTGTGGAGGAGGGGGTGGTGGGGGTCTGATTGGGTAAAACTGATGTTGTGGGACATGACGCTGATTTGGGTAGTACTCCTGATGCTGATATGCAGGTGGGTAGTATATTTGTTGCTGTTGAGCTTGAGAATAATCGGGATTGTCATTATACTGCCCTTGCATGGCGTAATTGACTTGGGGGTATTGTGTGTATGGTTGCTGATCCATGTATTGTTGCTGCTGCTCTTCTGCCCAACCAAAGTTGAGCGCTTGTTCCTGCCCTCGGCGTCTCCAAACTGGTGTCCCCCTGTTCAACAAAGGCGATGTATTTGCCTGGGTCCTGTTAACTTGGCCAGGCTGCTGGGGAGGCAGTTGTTGCTGCTGTTGTGGTTGGACTTGGCACTACTGTTGCTGCCCTGGTCTCGCCTCTTCTGCTGTTGTTACTCTGGGACGCGAGGAAGTGTCCAACTTCTCCTCCATCCACAACATCAATTCTTCCAGCCGTGTCAGCTGCTTCTTGACTTCAGTAACCTCTGTGCGCACGCTCTCCACCTTGGTATGGAGGCCGTCGACTTTGCCGTCTAGCTGCTCCATGTCCAGCTTCATCTCTGAAACTTCGGCGGCATCCGCCTTGTCCTCGCCGGATTTCGCCATGGAACGAGATCTGGCTCCGGAATTTTACCACAAGGACGAGCCTTGGAACCCTCGCGAGATCTCGGCTCCCTGCCGCCACCAGCGCTCCTCGCCGCCGAAGGCACACGATCCGACCTTGGTCACGGGATTTTACTACCAGGAGAGGATCTCGTCGGCAACCGCACCTAGCTATCGACTTGTGCCCGAACTGGTCTACCGCCGTCGTTCGCCTCCTTTGCTCATGCCGCCGCCGCGCCGCCGAGGACCGATGACATCTGATACCAATTTGTTAGATCCCAACTATGATATGAGTTACAGAACAGGGGAATAATGCAATTGGAACTGAATTTAACTCCCAATCACGGAGACCCAGCTATGAATTTGGGATTTCTACAGCAGTAGCTAGATAAACTAGGGTTTGATAGTCTGGGGATACAATGATTGAATGGTTCTCGGTGATGCGCACGCAGGCACCTTATAGTCCAGCACCGAGCTGGAAAGCGGGGTGAAAAGAAAGGTAAAAGGGCAGCGGCAATAACTGAAGAAAGGCAGTGCATAGTGTTGCATCGACCGTCCATCTCGCTCTGCCATCTCAGCCATCGGATCTGCATAATTGTGGCTGAACCGACACACTGCATATAACTGAACTTACAATGGTGTTGAATCAGAGGATGCAGGTTGCTGACAACTCCGTTCGCCTCCACTGCGTCGTCCACGAACATGGTCCCAAGCTAGGACGCCTCCAAGCCTCGCCATCGTCTTCTTCTTCCCGTCTGCACCGCCACGGTCCTCGCCTCGATTCGTCGCCTCTCGAGCTCCCTCGGCCTCCCTGACCACGCTCCCGGCTCCGTGGTGAGCTCCTCCCCTGTATCCCCCTTATCCCCCCTCGATTTAGTTGCCGTATGACGCTGTCACTGCCGCACCCGAAGTTTTATGTGCGTGTGCGCTCGGCGCGCTCTGCCGAGTCATGGCCGCCCCGGGACATTCCCTCACCGCGCCCCACGTGTGCTTGCTGCGCTCGCACCGCCCGCTGCTCCTAGCCGCCCCTTGGGCGCCTTCCCCCGCGTGTTGCTACCGCTGCCATCCACTGCTCCCGCGCTCGCCCTGCTGTTGCTTTTCCCTATGCTGCTACTGCTGCTGCTCTCCTACGCTGCTGCTCTTGCTATTGTGTTGCTGCTCCCTGCTAGTCTGCTACTGCTATTTGTTGTTGCTGCTCATAGCACAGCCCATGTTGCCTTTTGCCGCTGCTGGCCCCTCCTGCATTGGCCTCGGTTGTGGCCGTAGCCATGGCCAAGTGCCCCTGTGCGGTGCATGTATGTGCAATAGCCGTGAGGCTCCTATGCCTCTGGCCGGCCCTGTTTCAGATTAGATTAGGGACTAATCCTGCTAGTTAGGTTAGTTGCTACACTATGACATGTAGGCTCCATTTGATTATGTTAGTTTTTATTTATTAGATTAGATATAGCTTTATGACATGTGGGCCACCACCTCCCCTTTGACTAGTCAAATTGACTTGGTCAACTCGAATTAAAACAAAACTAGAAATTTTAGAATATTGTTAAAACTTTAGAAAATCATAGAAAATAGTACCTAACTCGGATGAAAAAACTTTGTATATGAAAGTTGCTCAGAACGACGAGATGAATCCGAATACGCAACCCGTTCGTTCACCACACGTCCCTAGCATAGTGAACCTGCAACATTTCACCTCCGGTTCATCTGCCCGAAAACGCGAAACACCGGGGATACTTTCCCAGATGTTTCCCCCCTTCACCGGTATCACCTACTACCACGTTAGGGCACACCTAGCACCACATATTGCCATGTTTCGTTTTGTGATGCTTTGATTGCTCTGTTATTTATTTTGTTCCCCCTCCGTTATTTCTTTCCGATAGAACTCGAGACCGGTGTTGGTGCGATTGAGTTCTACTGCGGAGTTGACGACCCCTCCTTGCAAGAGCAACCAGGCAAGCCCCCCCTTTGATCACCAGATATTGCCTATTCTACCCTCTACTGCTTGCATTAGAGTAGTGTAGCATGTTACTGTTCAGTTACTCCTATTCTGTTGCATAGCCTGCCATTGTTGCTACATTCATTGATACCTTACCCGCAATCCTAAATGCTTCGTATAGGATGCTAGTTTATCATCATTGGCCCTACATTCTTGTCAGTCTGCCTTGCTATACTATCGGGCCGTGATCACTCGGAAGGTGATCACGAGTATATACTATACATATACATATACTATACAGATGGTGACTAAAGTCGGGTCAGCTCGTTGAGTACCCGCAAGTGATTCGGATAAGGGGGCTGAAAGGACAGGTGGCTCCATCCCGGTAGAGGTGGGCCTGGGTTCCCGACGGCCCCCGACTGTTACTATGTGGCGGAGCGACAGGGCAGGTTGAGACCACCTAGGCGAGAGGTGGGCCTGGCCCTGGTCGGCGTCCGCGGTTACTTCATAATAACACACTTAACGAGATCTTGGTATTTGATCTGCGTTTGGCCACTGGCCTATACGCACTAACCAACTACGCGGGAAAGATATGGGCACTCGACGTCGTGGTATCAGCCGAAGCCTTCTTGACGTTAGCGACGGAGCGGCGTGCGCCGGATTGGACCGCGTAACGTGACTTCCTTTGTAATGGAGGTTGCTAGGTCTGCTTCCGGCCGCCCTTGCAACGTGCAGGTGTGCAATGGGCGATGGGCCCAGACCCCTGCGCGCATAGGATTTAGACCGGCGTGTTGACCTCTCTGTTGTGCCTAGGTGGGGCTACGACGTGTTGATCTTTCGAGGCCGGGCATGACCCAGGAAAGTGTGTCCGGCCAAATGGGATCGAGCGTGTTGGGTTATGTGGTGCACCCCTGCAGGGAAGTTAAACTATTCGAATAGTCGTGTCCCTCGGTAAAAGGACGACCCGGAGTTGTACCTTGACCTTATGACAACTAGAACCGGATACTTAATAAAACACACCCAGACAAGTTCCACAGACAACCCGGTGATCGCTTTTCCACAAGGCAACGAGGGGAGGATCGCCGGGTAGGATTATGCTATGCGATGCTACTTGGAGGACTTGAATCTACTCTCTTCTACATGCTGCAAGACGGAGGCTGCCAGAAGCGTAGTCTTTGATAGGACTAGCTATCCCCCTCTTATTTTGGCGTTCTGCAGTTCAGTCCACCGATATTGCCTTTTTACACATATACCCATGCATATGTAGTGTAGCTCCTTGCTTGCGAGTACTTTGGATGAGTACTCACGGTTGCTTTCTCCCTCTTTTCCCCCTTTCCCTTCTACCTGGTTGTCGAAACCAGATGCCGGAGCCCAGGATCTAGACGCCATCGTCGACGACGACTCCTACTACACTGGAGGTGCCTACTACTACGTGTTGGCCGCTGACGATGACCAGGAGTAGTTTAGGAGGATCCCAGGCAGGAGGCCTGCGCCTCTTTCGATCTGTATTCCAGTTTGTGCTAGCCTTCTTAAGGCAAACTTGTTTAACTTACGTCTGCACACAGATATTGTTGCTTCCGCTGACTCGTCTATGATTGAGCACTTGTATTCGAGCCCTCGAGGCCCCTGGCTTGTATTATGATGCTTGTATGATTTATTTTATTTGTAGAGTTGTGTTGTGATATCTTCCTCTGAGTCCCTGATCTTGATCGTGCACGTTTGCGTGTATGATTAGTGTACGATTGAATCGGGGGCATCACAAGTTGGTATCAGAGCCGACTACCTGTAGGAATCCCCCTTTCCAACTCCTTGGCCGAAGTTGAGTCTAATCATTTCAAAACTTTTACTAACATGGTTGTGTGGCTTACGGGCCCACGTCGCCATTTGGGTGGTATTAGGATCTTTTATTCCTCACCTTTACTCTGGGACTCTAATCTCTCTTCTATTCGGGTTAAATGGTTTTGCTAAAATACTAACTTTAGGTTCTCGAAAATACTTTCTCCCAGAGAGCCCTCCCTCCAGATGATCGCTTGCCGCACCAGAAGATTCCGAAGATACTCTTCGAGGTTTTTCCGAGACCCTTGTGCCCATTGACTTTACAATCCCCTACCACCGATATACCCTTATGCATAACTACCTACAATTGTCGTTCATACCTTCATCCTTAGTTGCTCTTGTTATTACAAGATGCCTTAAATTGCTCTCCATTGTTTCGAAAATCCTTTAAGCTTACTGCATTGCAGTTCTTTACCACATGAATACCCCTATGGTAATTCCTCACACTTACCGAGTATCCGCTCATCCCCAGTTGTTCAAGTGTTTCAAAAAAAGTTTTCAAAATACTATTCGATCATCCGAAAATCCTTAGCAGCTTTATTACTCTGCAAATACTTGTCTGCTTGCATTATGGATGCTTCCAATATGTCTGGCAATATTCATTAGTCTCCTTTGACACCGTCATTTTGATCCTATTGATTCAACATGAGTGCGAATGCACGCAATCATCGGTTAACCCTTTTAAATTATCTTTCCGGCTCAGATGTCATTTTTAACATGAGCTGGTTATCGACTAATCAAATTGCCGCCGATTATACCCCTAAGTCTATTCAACTTATCCATTCTTAATCAGACCATTGGCTTCTAATCCCCTGATTTGGAAATGATAATTCCTTTGCATTTGAGTTTGAATTAGTTGGTTGTTTCTACAATCCAATGCCTTTGCATTGTTTCTTCCTCTGGTTGAGTACCGATGCTTAGATCAGATCCCTTAAGGACCATCGGATCCTTTGTTGTATATTATCCGACAACGTCCTGCATATTTAATCACTTTGGAAGTTCTTTCCCTGATACATAATGACATTGGTAAATCCTATTCCTTGATTTGGCCAACCATGCTTTGCTTTCGAGCTGGTGAAATTTATTGTTGAAGTTTGTGGTATATGTTTCCACGATGCCTTGATGGGTTGAACCTATGCCTTCCTTAATATGTGTGAACTCGAAAGTTTTCATGAGTCATACTCTTCTGGTATTTTGCCAGATAAAATTTCAACACTACAACTTCATCGAACGCGAGAAGTGAATGAAAGGTTATGCATTAAAGAAGTGGAGTCGACCTTGAACTTTGTGTTCATGCCCATGGACACGATGTAGATCCTATCATAGAAGCTTCTTGTAATAATAACTATTTCCTTGTTATGAAATCATCTGGTATCTATGTATTGATCATTTGCAATCGTGGTCCCGACCACATTTTCTCCTTGATTCCATTTCTCAGACAAGTTAAAGCACTTGTCTTTTATTGATCGATACATCTCCGCAACCTCTATTTTTGATCTTCCTCGAGTATTAACCTATGGTATCTCGAGAACTGTGTTCTTCCTGCGAGTCTTCATCTAGTATTGCTTCTCACCGATCTCGGACCGCCCAGGTTCCGAGTTATTAGTCACTCGAGAACACCAATAAGTGAATCGATTCCGCACTCCGATTCAATAAATCTAAGTAATTCTTGTTGCTTACGAGTTTAGTAATCCTTCAAGTCATTCCTAGCCTTATCGGCTATATCATTATCGTGCAGACTTTTAACTGTGCTACTTGGTCCTTCCGGAGCACAATTTTTTATGATGAGCTAAGCTTACATCGATTTTCCTCATCATATCATTTTGCCTTGAACCGCAAGCTTGATTTCGAGTTTGTGTCGTAACCGTGGTTCCAATAACCTTCCGCTTCATCATTCCTTTGACTTGTTGTCGCCGCTGATTGAGTGCATCTTCATGAAATCTCTTGACAAATGTGTCGTGATCATCGTCAACCTAATGAGCTCTTACACGATATCAATCGAATTCATGATGAGAAATACCATCCTTGCCCTCGATGATTTGTGTTATCATCTGCCACTTTATTGCCTTCCGTTCAACACAAACTTGTTCGTGTTTTGTGTTATACCTTGATATCCTTGCTATCCAGCATTTGTTCTTCTTTACATTGGAGTATTACCATATTTTATGTCAAAAATGTCGTGAGAATTTCACCACCTCTTAAGAATTCTTGATACAGGTGATCCTTCTTGCAATATCCGTTCATTCCTTGGTCCTCGTGTTGTTTCTAACCGGAGAACCGACAATTGAACTATGATGTGCGACTTCAAAACTTCTAGCAACCCTATTGCTTTGAAGTTAATGGTCGATATTTTGTTCTTAGACCATTGGTTATCGAATCATCATTCTAACATTGGTCGTACTACCTAATCCCATGTTTCGGGTGCACTTTTCAGCCAATGTTTAATTATGTATGTTTTACTCGAGCATACATCGTTATATCATTTGATCTGACAAACGTTATCTTCTTTTTCACATAACTATGGAAATCCACCTTTTTGGAAATCTCGAGGATTGTCGCAGACTCCATCAGCTACCCCCCCTCACCCATTTCCTTGGTTTAATGATGAACTCTTGTTTCAGAACTCGCTTCCATAGTTCTTTTCCCTGAGAACCTTGCAATGTCATCTCGACAATTTGTGTTGCACCTTTCTTCTCAGTCATCCTAAGTCTGAGGTATCCTGACACCAATCAAATCTGAATCTCGGTCAGATATGATGGTTGGGACATATTTCAAAGAGTTATAACATTGGTCTTTATATGACCCGGTAAGGTGATGTCATGCCTAGCACACCTGGCCGGAGGACCTATTGCTATAGTTTCCTCTTTGGCAGGGTTAGTCATTCCTCCATGGGCAAATTGTAAGACTTATTTATAAGTTGCTCCTGATGAATCATTTGTGTATCCAAAGTCTGGACCTTGATTGAAACACCCTATCATTGCTACCTCGAAGCATGACTATGATACCCCGCTCTTCAACAAGAACATTGGAGTCGCGATGCTAAATGTTCCTTGGTCAGTTATCCAAACACCATTGTATGGGTAACATCTTGATTAATCCTTGCCTCTTATCTGAATGGTTAGGTACTTGCTCTCCTACCCTGTATGCCATGTTCTGCTTGTACATGGGAAGGATATACTCCTAATAATTGTGTGTAATCACAATTTTCCTTTTCATTGTTCTGTTTAATCTAGTAATCGCATTTTCCTTTCCATTCTTTTGTTTAACCTTTCCTGTAATCTGACTTAACTGAGCAGAGATAATTCCCTGCTTCGGTAAGCACCTTGTTGTACCACTCTGTCTGTAAGATCCTGTTACTATTGTTGATGACATCCCGGTAACCACCGATGGACGAGAAGTTAGCCTATTGGCCCGCCTCGTTCAACGAGCAGGAGAATGGTTCTCTTCGTCCCTCGCCCTTAGTATCGTTGTTGTTGCCGACATAACTAACAGGCTACCCTCTAACATACCTTGCTTACATGATCATGCAAGACGTCTTCGCCCTTCCTACTTTTAACCCACATGGTGGGCCCATAACCCACAGTTCCACAGGATCGAAACCTGACTCTCCTGTACACCCCCTGTTCCCAAGGTTGTTCCTCGCGCATGGCCTCGTATGTAATTCACGAGCCACCTTCAGGTCTCATATCGGACACAATACTTATTCCCATTGCTTTGACCCTTTCACGCCCTATAACAGGCATCGAACGATTGCCTGCCCACTCAAAATATCCTAGGATACCTCCTTACTTTGCTCTCGATATTTTCTTAAGTTTCGATTCGAGAGTTACTTTCCGCCACCTTCCTCGATGTTTTTGACCTGATAGTCAACCTTGCCGAGGTCTGTTCTCCCAGAATGCCCACCCTTTATTCTTTCGTAAGTATGATGGAGTTCCTGAAGAAAGGACGTTGACTTCATCATGATGACCTGAAGTAGAGAAATGAAGACATCAATGTATTGGACCGGCCTCTTCGAGAAGAGCAAGCCAGGATGAGAAGACCCGCTAGATTCGTTACCAAACCTTCCCCCTTTCACTACCTCTTAAATCTCGGGACGAGATTTCTTGTACTGGAGGAGAATTGTGACGCCCGGATAATTAGGCTACAGCAATCTCACATTAATGATGCCGCATCACCACGGTTACTGTTGTCAATCTCGCATTAGTTCGAAACCGATTCAAATTTGAATTTGAATTAAAGTCAAAAGATAAAAGTTTTCAAACATTAAAATTAAAATGTTCATCATGTGGAATATATTCATTTGTTAATATTGGTGGTGAACCAACATTTTTTAAAAGTGTTTAAATGCCCTAAACTATCCAAAACTGTGGCAAACAACCCCAAATTTTATCATTTCTATTTAAACAAAATTTCAAATGAATTCAAGTACCTCTCAAACCTTTTGTAGCAGTGCCTAAAAGTGTAACATCAATTTTGGATCAAGTTCCACATTTTGAAAAAAAATCATTTGATGGCTTAGTTAAATACAAACAGTGCATATTAAAAGAAAATGCAAAGAACAGAAAAGTTTTAGAAAAGGAAAAGAGGTAGAGGAACTGCTACTGCTGCACTGGGCCCTAGTGGCCATAGTGCAGACCCAGCCCACCAGGAGCCATCCTCCTCCTCCCTGTTCACAGGGGGTGGTGGCACGCATCCGAACCACCATGGTTGCGGCTGTGGGTGCGTGGCGACCATCCCGCGGTTCCCCGTCGCGCATAAGGGCAGCCCCCTGCCCATCTCTCCCTCCCCGGAACCCTAGACCACCCACTCTTCCTCTTGCCCGCTCTCTCTCTTGATTTTGGCGGCGCCCGAAACCTCCGACGCCATGGCTGACCCCGTCCGCGCGACTACCGTCGCCCCCGCGTGCTTGGAGCTTGACCAGGAGCTCCGTTCGCCTCCACTGCATCGTCCACGAGCACGGTCCCAAGCTAGGATGCCTCCAAGCCTCGCCATCATCTTCTTCTTCCCGTCTGCACCGCCACGGTCCTCGCCTTGATTCGTCGCCTCCCGAGCTCCCTCGGCCTCCCTGACCACGTCCCCGGCTCCGTGGTGAGCTCCTCCCTTGTATCCCCCTTATCCCCCTCGATTTAGTCGCCGTATGACGCTGTCACTACCGCGCCAGAAGTTTTATGTGCGTGTGCGCTCGGCGCGCTCCGCCGAGTCCTGGCCGCCCCGGGGGCATTCCCTCACCGCACCCCACGTGTGCTTGCTGCGCTCGTGCCGCCCGCTGCTCCTAGACGCCCCTTGGGCGCCTTCCCCCGCGTGTTGCTACTGTTGCCGTCCACTACTCCTGCGCTCGCCCTCCGACTGCTTTTCCTTGTGCTGCTACTGCTGCTGCTCTCCTACGCTGCTGCTCTTGCTATTGTGTTGCTGCTCCCTGCTAGTCTGCTGCTGCTATTTGTTGTTGCTGCTCATAGCACAGCCGATGTTGCCTTTTGCCGCTGCTGGCCGCTCCTGCACTGGCCTCGGTTGTGGCCGTAGCCATGGCCAAGTGCCCCTGTGCGGTGCGTGTATGTGCAATAGCCGTGAGGCTGCTATGCCTCTGGCCGGCCCTGTTTCAGATTAGATTAGGGACTAATCCTGCTAGTTAGGTTTGTTGCTACACTATGACATGTAGGCTCCATTTGATTATGTTAGTTTTTATTTATTAGATTAGATATAGCTTTATGACATGTGGGCCACCACCTCCCCTTTGACCAATCAAATTGACTTGGTCAACTCGAATTAAAATAAAACCAGAAATTTTAGAATATTGTTAAAACTTTAGAAAATCATAGAAAATAGTACATAACTCGGATGGAAAAACTTTGTACATGAAAGTTACTCAGAACGACGAGATGAATCCGAATATGCAGCCCGTTCGTTCGTCACACGTCCCTAGCATAGTGAACCTGCAACATTTCACCTCCGGTTCATCTGCCCGAAAACGCGAAACACCGGGGATACTTTCCCAGATGTTTCCCCCCTTCACCGGTATCACCTACTACCGCGTTAGGGCACACCTAGCACCGCATATTGCCATGTTACGCTTTGTGATGCTTTGATTGCTCTGTTATTTATTTTGTTCCCCCTCCGTTATTTCTTTCCGGTAGAACTCGAGACCAGTGTTGGTGCGATTGAGTTCTACTGCGGAGTTGACGACCCCTCCTTGCCAGAGCAACCAGGCAAGCCCCCCCTTTGATCACCAGATATCGCCTATTCTACCCTCTACTGCTTGCATTAGAGTAGTGTAGCATGTTACTGTTCGGTTACTCCTATTCTGTTGCATAGCCTGCCATTGTTGCTACATTCATTGATACCTTACCCGCAATCCTAAATGCTTAGTATAGGATGCTAGTTTATCATCATTGGCCCTACATTCTTGTCAGTCTGCCTTGCTATACTATCGGGCCGTGATCACTCGGGAGGTGATCACGGGTATATACTATACATATACATATACTATACAGATGGTGACTAAAGTCGGGTCAGCTTGTTGAGTACCCGCAAGTGATTCAGATAAGGGGGCTGAAAGGACAGGTGGATCCATCCCGGTAGAGGTGGTACTGGGTTCCCGACAGCCCCCGACTATTACTATGTGGCGGAGCTACAGGGCAGGTTGAGACCACCTAGGCGAGAGGTGGGCCTGGCCCTGGTCGGCGTCCGCGGTTACTTCATAATAACACACTTAATGAGATCTTGGTATTTGATCTGAGTCTGGCCACTAGCCTATACGAACTAACCAACTACGCGGGAAAGATATGGGCACTTGATGTCGTGGTATCAGCCGAAGCCTTCTTGACGTCAGCGACGGAGCGGCGCGCGCCGGATTGGACCGAACGTGACTTCCTTTGTAATGGAGGTTGCTAGGTCTGCTTCTGGCCGCCCTCGCAACGTGCAGGTGTGTAATGGGCGATGGGCCTAGACCCCTGCGTGCATAGGATTTAGACTGGCGTGTTGACCTCTCTGTTGTGCCTAGGTGGGGCTGCGACGTGTTGCTCTTCCGAGGCCGGGCATGACCCAGGAAAGTGTGTCCAGCCAAATGGGATCGAGTGTGTTGGGTTATGTGGTGCACCCCTGCAGGGAAGTTAAACTATTTGAATAGCCGTGTCCCTCGGTAAAAGGACGACCCGGAGTTGTACCTTGACCTTATGACAACTAGAACCGGATACTTAATAAAACACACCCAGACAAGTTCCACACACAACCCGGTGATCGCTTTTCCACAGGGCGACAAGGGGAGGATCGCCGGGTAGGATTATGCTATGCGATGCTACTTGCAGGACTTCAATCTACTCTCTTCTAGATGCTGCAAGACGGCGGCTGCCAGAAGCGTAGTCTTCGATAGGACTAGTTATCCCCCTCTTATTTTGGCGTTCTGCAGTTCAGTCCACCGATATTGCATTTTTACACATATACCCATGCATATGTAGTGTAGCTCCTTGCTTGCGAGTACTTTGGATGAGTACTCACGGTTGCTTTCTCCCTCTTTTCCCCCTTTCCCTTCTACCTGGTTGTCAAAACCAGATGCCGGAGCCCAGGAGCCAGACGCCGTCGACGACGACTCCTACTACACTGGAGGTGCCTACTACTACGTGCTGGCCGCTGACGACGACCAGGAGTAATTTAGGAGGATCCCAGGCAGTAGGCATGTGCCTCTTTCGATCTGTATTCCAGTTTGTGCTATCCTTCTTAAGGCAAACTTGTTTACCTTATGTATGTACTCAGATATTGTTGCTTTCGCTGACTCGTCTATGATCGAGCACTTGTATTCGAGCCCTCGAGGCCCCTGGCTTGTATTATGATGCTTGTATGACTTATTTTATTTGTAGAGTTGTGTTGTGATATCTTCCCGTGAGTCCCTGATCTTGATTGTACACGTTTGCGTGTATGATTAGTGTACGATTGAATCGGGGGCGTCACAGACGAGCCTTCTGGAGTGAGCTGCTCTCTCAGAGGCTCACCGTACCTTAATGGGTACGGTATTTGAGAAGATTTCATCCGCCAAAAGCAGGTTGAATGAAGCTTTTACAAGCCTGCTCAAAGGCTTTGAGGTACACAAAGAAATGCGGAATCTTTCGGCTGTACCGCACACGCTAGGTGTGTTCCGTATAGATAGTAGCCCCTTAGACTCTGGTTGCCAGCCCTAGGCGGCAAACGAAGGATCACACTCCCAAGTAATGATCGCACTATATTATGTGCAAATGGCTAAGGGTCTGGCGGTTGACTGGACTGCTGAATTCGCCAAACTGAGGCGACAGCTTGATGTGGCGGATGCCGACATCACGCTTGGGAGTGTCCAACATAATTATCCATCCTACATAATTATAGCTATTACATGAGGAATCGCATCCAACATAATTATCCATCACTGATCCAACATAATTATCCATCACTGATCCAATGCCTACGAGCTTTTCATATATTGTGCTTCGCTTATTTACTTTTCTGTTGCTATTGTTACAATCACTACAAAACCCAAAAATATTACTTTTGCCACTATTACCATTACTATCATACTACTTTGCTACTAAATACTTTGTACAGATACTTAGTTATCCAGGTGTGGTTGAATTGACAACTCAACTGCTAATACTCAAGAATATTCTTTGGCTCCCTTGTGTTGAATCAATAAATTTGGATTGAATACTCTACCCTCGAAAGCTGTTGCGATCCCCTACACTTGTGGGTTATCAAGACTAATTTCTGGCGCCGTTGCCGTGGAGCATGGCTCTATTCTCTGAGTCACTTGGGATTTATATCTGTTGATCACTATGAAGAACTTGAAAGATCAAAGAACTAAAGTTTATCCCTCAACTACGAGGGGAGGTAAGGAACTGCCATCTAGCTCCGCACTAGATTCTCCTTCTGTTATGAATAAGCTTGCGACACCTAAACCTGCTACTGCTATGAATTCTGATATGTCGCATGTTATTGATGATGCCACTTCTGCTATGCATGATACTTATGATGAAACTACTTCTATGCTTGATACTACTGTGCCATTAGGTGAATTTCTTGATGAACAACTTACTAAGGTTAGGGAGAATGAAATTATTGATGAAAGTGATGATGAAGGTTCTCCTCCTAATTATGAATTTCCTGCTGTTCCTGAGGGTTATGTTATGGATGAAGAAATTGCTAGAGATTTTCTTGCTTGCAATGATAGATCGGATCTTAAGAAATTGTTAGCTAAGCTGAAACAAAAGACTCTAAATGCTAAAATGAAACATGACCCTGCTTTTGCCACTTCACCTATCTTTGTTACTGATAAGGATTATGAATTCTCTGTTGATCCTGAGATTATTACTTTAGTTGAATCCGATCCTTTCTATGGCACTGAATCTGAAACTGTTGTGGAACATCTCACCAAGTTAAATGATATAGCCACCCTGTTTACTAATGATGATAAGTCTCGCTATTATTATATCCTTAAGATATTTCTGTTCTCATTAAAGGGTAATGCTAACACTTGGTTTAATTCCCTTGATCTTGGTTGTGTGCGTAGTCCCCAGGATATGATTTATTACTTCTCTGCTAAATATTTCCCTGCTCATAAGAAACAAGACGCCTTGTGGGAAATATATAACTTTGTACAAATCAAAGAAGAGAGTCTCCCACAAGCTTGGGGGAGGCTTCTCCGATTACTTAATGCTTTGCCTGATCATCCTCTTAAGAAAAATGAAATACATGATATCTTTTATAATGGACTAACTGATGCTTCCAAGGACTACTTGGATAGTTGTGCTGGTTGTGTTTTCAGGGAAAGAACAGTCGACCAAGCTGAATTATTATTGAACAATATGTTGGCAAATGAAAATAATTGGACTCTTCCTGAGCCAATTCCTGAAGCAATTCCTGAACCAGTTGAGCCAACTCCTGAGCCTATTCCTAAACCTACTCTGAAGAAGAGTGGTGTTCTATTTCTCAGTCCTGAAGATATGCAAGAGGCAAGGAAATCAATGAAAGAAAAAGGTATAAAAGCTGAAGATGTTAAGAATTTACCTCCTATTGAAGAAATACATGGTCTTAATATACCGCCTGTTGAAGAACCACATTGTCTTGATAACCTGACACAGGTAGTAAAGGTAAATTCTCTCTATAGATATGATAAAATTGAAATTCCCTCTACTAAATTTCATAGCCCATACTTAGATGAATTTGATGACTTTATGGATAAACAAACAAATTTCAATGATTATGTTGGTAGAGAATTAAAGAATAATGCTTATATGATAGGACGCTTGAGTGATTATGTGGCTAGAGTTAAGGGTGAACTTAAACTCACTAGTAAACATGCTTCTATGGTTGCCACTCAAGCTGAACAAGTACTTAAGGCTTAGAATGAATTGCTAGATGAATTAAATGATAAACATGACTTTGCTGTTAGAGTGGCTACTAGAACTGGTAAAATGACTCAGGAACCTTTGTATCCTGAAGGCCACCCTAAGAGAATTGAACAAGATTGTCAAAATAATAATCTAGATGCCCCTAGTTCTTCTAAGAAGAAAAAGAAAAATGACAGTACTTTGCATGCTTCTAGTGAAACTAATGTAGAAACACCTGAGAATCCTAATAATACTTCTATCTCTGATGCAGAAACACATTCCGGAGATGAACATGAACCTGATGACAATGCTAATAATGATGTTCATGTAGATGCTCAAGCTAGCAATAACAATGATATAGAAATTGAACCTGATGTTGGTCTTGATAACCCACAATAAAGAAACCAACGTTATGATAAGAGAGATTTTGTTGCTAGGAAGCATGGTAGAGAAAGAGAACCATGGGCTCAGAAACCCATGCCCTTTCCTCCTAAACCATCCAAGACAAAGGATGATGAGGACTTTGAGCGTTTTGCTGAAATGATTAGACCTATTTTCTTACGCATGCGCTTAACCGATATGCTTAAAACAAACCCTTATACTAAATATATGAAAGATATCATCACTAATAAGAGGAAAATACCTGAAGCTGAGATTTCCACCATGCTCGCTAACTATACCTTTAAGGATGGAATACCTAAGAAACTTGGTGATCCCGGAGTACCCACCATACCATGCTCCATAAAGAGAAATTATGTTAAAACTGCTTTATGTGATTTAGGAGCCAGTGTTAGTGTGATGCCTCTTTCCTTGTACCGTAGACTTGAATTAAGTAAGTTGACACCCACTGAGATATCCTTGCAAATGGCTGATAAATCAACTGCTATACATGTCGGCATTTGTGAGGACGTGCCTGTTGTTGTTGCGAATGTTACTATCTTAACAAACTTCATCATTCTTGATATTCCTGAGGACGATAGTATGTCGATTATCCTTGGTAGACCCTTTTTAAATACTGCAGGTGTTGTTACTGATTGCATCAAAGGAAATGTCACCTTTCATGTTAATGGAAATGAGCACATGGTACATTTTCCGAGGAAACAACCTCAAGTTCATAGCATAAATTCTATTGGGCAAACTCCATCAATTATATTTGGAGGTTTTGAATTTCCTCTCCCTACTATCAAGAAAAAGTATGATATTCTTATTGTTGGGGATGTTCATATCCCCGTGGAGGTAACTTAGTGTTATTCGAAATTTCTCTAGTTCTGTGTTATTCGGAATGAGTTTGTTAACAAGACTTGATCAACCTTGTTAGTGGATTCATTTTGATGATCATGAGATGGATGAAACTAGAAGGCACAACCTTTTGTACCATCTTTTTACTTTTTGTTAATTAAAATAAATAAAGAAAAAATGGTATTATCTATCTGTTTTCTGAATTATCCATGCGATAAAAAATATCCCAAAAATAAAAGTGCTCCAAATGCCCTGCAAATTTAGTATAATTTTTTATGGAATATTTGAGGATTTTAGGCACTGAAATCACTGCAGGAGGGGCAAGCACCAGGCCACGAGAGTGGAGGGCGCGCCCCCCTGTCTCATGGGCCCCTGGTGGACCCCCTCCACTTATGCCAGCACCAGCACACTCCATCTTCTTCCCAAAAAAATCCCCATCCAGCTCAAGCACGAGTTCTAGCTCTTTTTGCTGTGATTTTCGATCTCCTTGCTCAAAGCTCCATTCAAAAAACTGCTTTGCGAGATTGTTGCTTGGTATGTGACTCCTCCATTTGCCCAATTAATTTTTGTTCTAGTGCTTTATTCATTGCAAATTTTTGCTACCTTGGTGACCCTGTTCTTGAGCTTGCATGTTGAATTCATGAGGTCCCGATTAATTCCAATGCATGATATAGGCTCTAGGCACTTGTAGGAGTAGTTGCTACCAATCTTGTTTAGTTTTATTCACTTTTATTTTGAAGTTACTAAAAATTTCAGAAATATTGCAGAAAAAGAAATATGTTCAGGAAAATGTACCAAGGTGGTTCTTCAAGGAAGAAAGGACCCCGGCTAACAATACGTGAGCTCGATGACAAATTACCAAGGGAAGCTTATGTACGGCCTTGTGAATGGCCATCGGAGCCATTTATGGTTTCAGCGGGTATCAAGGATGAATTTGATGCATATGTGCGTAATGCCGACCTTGAGGCGTTCATGCAAGATAAGTGCCCGCAGTACCAGTACTTAACTGATTCATTTGTGAGAAGGTTTACATTTACATCTTCACGCAATTCTCATAGTGTCCTGTTTGATATTTATGACAAATCATATACCATGGACCTGGAAGATTTTAGTACTGCTTGCAAACTCCCGCAGTGGGGAAGTGTTAATGATCCCCACAAATCTGAATTTCGAGATTTCCTTGCTAGTATTACTGTGGGAGAGTCTAGGGATATTACACAAGCTACCATAGGGAGCATTCATTTTCCTGCTATACATTATTTTGCTCTCTTCATTGGTAGATGCATTAACGGTAAAGATGAAGCATGTCATATGTGTGTGCCTGATCTTTGTGTCCTCAAGAGTGATGTGTTAGGTTATAAAGATTATAACTTGGGGGCAATAGTTGCACGTAGGTTGTACAATAATGGTAGAGCTGGAGATTTATTTGGAGGAATTTATACGACCCGTGTGGCAAATTATCTTGGTATAGCCCCACGAGAGGGGGATATAATGTTGCCTCCTGCTTATTTAGATTATGACGCTATGGTCCAACATCATTTTCTTAAGAGGAATGAACTATTCCTCCAGTATCGACTAATCTTTGACAGACGTAGCGCTGTCCATGTTACTCTTCCTGGTCCTTTCCTTTTTGATTACCAGGCAAAAGGAAGATATGTTGTTACCAGGGAGGAAACATCTGAACACGAGGGGAGAGCGGAGGCGGCTCGCCAACATGCCGCAGCTCAGGAGGCATTTGCTGCTGCATCTCAGTACGACCCCAGTTACAACTACGGATATCAGCCAGGCTACCCGTGGCATTAGACCAACTTAGGCCAAAAGCCTAAGCTTGGGGGAGTATGTATTTCTCACCGACTTTACATTCATGTTCACACACTATTCTAGTCATCGGTGCTCATACTCTTTCATTGTATTATCCATGCTAGTTTAATTTTCTTTTTCTAGATTTTTTCTTGTGTGTTTGATAAACCTTAAGAAAAACCAAAAAAATTAGTTAGTTTAATTTCCATGCTTGTAGTAGAAATTAAAATGAAAACCCAAAAAGATTTCTCGTTCTTCTTTTACTTGTTGGGAGCTTTCCCGTGTAAATAGTTTTATTTTCTTTTCTTTCCTTTGGGGGTCGAGAGTAGAAGACCATATTGAAAATGTTAAGTGGCTCTCATATGCATGATTGTTTATTTAACTTAGAGTCCATATTACTTTGTCTTCTCTCTTGAGTTGAATGCTTGCAGATTCCAACTTAGTCCAATGCATGTGCACTATTATTATTATACACATCGTTCGGTCGTGCAAGTGAAAGGCAATAATGACGATATATGATGGACTGATTGAGATGAGAAAAGCTGGTATGAACTCAACCTCTCTTGTTTTTGTAAATATGATGAGTTCATCGTTCCTGATTCAGCCTATTATGAAGTAAACATATTTGCAATGACATTTAGAGATTATAGTTGCTTGTGCCATGCTTGATTAGCTATGAGTTATAATGGTTTACCTTGTGTGCCAACATGCTATTAGAATGATTATGATGTGGTATGATGGGATGGTATCCTCCTTTGAATGAATTGAGTGACTCGACTTGGCACATGTTCACGCATGTAGTTGAAACAAATCAACATAGCCTTCATGATAGTTATGTTCATGGTGGATTATATCCTACTCATGCTTGCACTTAGTGTAAATTAATTTTAATGCATGTTTATGACTGTTGTCGCTCTCTCAGTTGGTCGCTTCCCAGTCTTTTGCTAGCCTTCACCTGTACTATGCGGGAATACTGCTTGTGCATCCAAACTCCTTAAACCCCAAAGTTATTCCATATGAGTCCACCATACCTTCCTATATGCGGTATCTACCTGCCGTTCCAAGTAAATTTGTATATGCCAAACTCCAAACCTTCAAATGAAATTCTGTTTTGTATGCTCGAGTAGCTCATGTTTCAACTAGGGCTTCCTATATCTTCCATGCTAGGTGGGTTATTCTCAAGAGGAGTGGACTCCGCTCCTCATTCATGAGAAAGGGCCGGTAACCAGGATGCCCAGTCCCATGATCCAAAAAGATCAAAGCAAATCAATATAATTAAACAAAACTCCCCCAGGGTTGTTGTTAGTTGGAGGCACTTGTTGTTTCGAGCAAGCCATGGATTAATGCTTGCTGGTGGTGGGGGAGTATAAACTTTTACCATTCTGTTTGGGAACTTCCTATAATGCATGTAGTATGGAAGATACAGCCATCTCATAGTTGTTGCGTTGACAGTGAAAGTATGCATCTCAAAATGTTATTCAATATCTATTTTAAAATCGAGCTCTGGCACCTCTGCAAATCCCTGCTTCCCTCTGTGAAGGGCCTATCTATTTACTTTTATGTTGAGTCATCACCTTCTTATTAAAAAGCACCTGCTGGAGAGCACACTTTCATTTGCATTCATTACTATTGGTTTATATTGGGTATGACTTGACTGGATCTCTTTTACCATGAATTATAATGTTTAGTCAGTCCTAGATCTTTAAAGGTGCTCTGCATTTATGTTTTGCGGTCTCAGAAAGGGCTAGTGAGATACCATTTTGTTATATCATGTTATGATTGTTTTGAGAAAGTGTTGTCATCTGAGTTTTATTATTATGGCTCGTTAGCTGTTTATGCCATTGATATGAGTAATTGTGAGACCGAGGTGTTATTGTGAGTATGGTTAGTTCATAATATTTGCTGAAACCTGAATGCTGGCTTTGCATGTTTACAACAACAAGAGCAAATAGAGTTTGTAAAAGTTTTTCTTTATCACTTTCAATTTATCAACTGAATTGCTTGAGGACAAGCAAAGGTTTAAGCTTGGGGGAGTTGATACGTCTCCAACGTATCTACTTCTCCAAACACTTTTGCCCTTGTTTTCGATTCTAACTTGCATGATTTGAATGAAACTAACCCGGACTGACGCTGTTTTCAGCAGAACTGCCATTATGTTGTTTTATGTTTAGAAAACAAAAGTCCTTGGAATGACCTAAAAATCCTCGGAGACAAGTTTCAGAAAATATAAAAAATACTGGCAAAATATGAAGACTAGGGGACCCACACCCTGTCCACGAGGGTGGGGGGCGCGCCCCCTGTCTTGTGGGCCCCCTACAGCTCCGCCAACCTCAACTCCAACTCCATATATTCTGTTTCACAGAAAAAAAATCAGAGAGGAAGTTTCACCGCGTTTTACGATACAGAGCCGCCGCCAAGCCCTAATCTCTCTCGGGAGGGCTGATCTGGAGTCCGTTCGGGGCTCCGGAGAGGGGGATTCATCGATGTCGTCATCATTAACCATCCTCCATCACCAATTTCATGATGCTCACCGCCGTGCGTGAGTAATTCCATCGTAGGCTTGCTGGACGGTGATGGGTTGGATGAGATTTACCATGTAATCAAGTTAGTTTTGTTAGGGTTTGATCCCTAGTATCCACTATGTTATGAGATTGATGTTGATATGACTTTGCTATGCTTAATGCTTGTCACTAGGGCCCGAGTGCCATGATTTTAGATCTGAACCTATTATGTTTTCATGAATATATGTGTGTTCTTGATCCTATCTTGCAAGTCTATAGTCACCTATTATGTGTTATGATCCGACAACCCCGAAGTGACAATAATCGGGATACTTCTCGGTGATGACCGTAGTTTGAGGAGTTCATGTATTCACTATGTGTTAATGCTTTGGTCTGGTTCTCTATTAAAAGGAGGCCTTAATATCCCTTAGTTTCCCCTAGGACCCCGCTGCCACGGGAGGGTAGGACAAAAGATGTCATGCAAGTTCTTTTCCATAAGCACGTATGACTATATTCGGAATACATGCCTACATTACATTAATAAGCTGGAGCTAGTTCTGTGTCACCCTAGGTTATAGCTATTACATGAGGAATCGCATCCGACATAATTATCCATCACTTATCCAATGCCTACGAGCTTTTCATGTACTGTGCTTCGCTTATTTACTTTTCTGTTGCTATTGTTACAATCACTACAAAACCCAAAAATATTACGTTTGCCACTGTTACCATTACTACCATACTACTTTTCTACTAAATACTTTGCTGCACAGATACTAAGTTATCCAGGTGTGGTTGAATTGACAACTCAACTGCTAATACTCAAGAATATTCTTTGGCTCCCCTTGTGTCGAATCAATAAATTTGGGTTGAATACTCTACCCTCGAAAGCTGTTGCGATCCCCTACACTTGTGGGTTATCAGTAAATAAATCATAGGACGAGAAAGCACAAGGTCGCAGGACTAGACCTTCTGCTCATCCATTCGTCTCCTGACAGGGACCAGCGGATCGCCGTTGCCCAGGTATGCGTGCGGGACGAGGTTCTCGTCTACCACTGATGTAGGGCCATCAGAGGTTCCGGAGCATTCACCCGTTTCATAGGGAGCGCCGATTGCACCTTCACTATGCTGGAGAGAAGGAAGAACGCGTCGATTCGGCCATCTAGTGCAACAGGCTTGTCAACATCCAGAAGCAATATAAGATCATCAGCAATGGGCAGGAGAAGGACTCCATGGTTGACCTCGCCGAGACCATGATCGACCCCTGCTACGCCAACATGAAAGAAGACAATAATACCAAGGACCTGAACACATGCCTCGGTGACCCATCATAGCCTATGGCATGGGCCAGTCCATCCCTCTACTCCCACACATTGTCCAGCGGCGGCAGCTCCACTGGCCCACCCTCCACCCAAACAAGTCAACCCTCGTACTCCCCTCCGACTGCGTCTTCCCCCGCTCCGGTTCGTTCGGTCCGAGGTCTTGACATCGTCCTTCGCCTTGGTGCTCTCGTCGCGGAGCCACCGTCTGTCGTTCCCAACATGGTCAGCTAAACAAGAGGAATTGGGAGACGATGGTGTTGGAAATATGCCCTAGAGGCAATAATAAATTGGTTATTATTATTATATTTCCTTGTTCATGATAATCATTTATTATCCATGCTATAATTGTATTGATAGGAAACTCAGATACATGTGTGGGTACATAGACAACACCATGTCCCTAGTAAGCCTCTAATTGACTAGCTCATTGATCAATAGATGGTTACGGTTTCCTGACCATGGACATTGGATGTCGTTGATAACTGGATCACATCATTAGGAGAATGATATGATGGACAAGACCCAATCCTAAGCCTAGCACAAAGATCGTGTAGTTCGTATGCTAAAGCTTTTCTAATGTCAAGTATCATTTCCTTAGACCATGAGATTGTGCAACTCCCGGATACCGTAGGAATTCTTTGGGTGTACCAAACGTCACAACGTAACTGGGTGTCTATAAAGGTGCACTATGGGTATCTCCGAAAGTGTCTGTTGGGTTGGCACGAATCGAGACTGGGATTTGTCACTCCGTGTAATGGAGAGGTATCTCTGGGCCCACTCGGTAGGACATCATCATAATGTGCACAATGTGACCAGGGGGTTGATCATGGGATGATGTGTTACGGAACGAGTAAAGAGACTTACCGGTAACGAGATTGAACAAGCTATCGGCATACCGACGATCAAATCTCGGGCAAGTACTATACCACTAGACACAGGGAATTGTATATGGGATCGATTGAGTCCTTGACATCGTGGTTCATCCGATGAGATCATCGTGGAACATGCGGGAACCAACATGGGTATCCAGATCCCGCTGTTGGTTATTGATCGAAGAATGTCTCGGTCATGTCTGTATGATTCCCAAACCCGTAGGGTCTACACACTTAAGGTTCGATGACGCTAGGGTTATAGGGAATAGATATACGTGGTTACTTAATGTTGTTCGGAGTCCCGGATGAGATCCCGGACGTCACGAGGAGTTCCGGAATCGTCCGGAGGTAAAGATTTATATATGGGAAGTCCTTTTTTGGTCAACAGAAAAGTTTCGGGTGCTATCGGTAACGTACCGGTACCACCGGGAGGGTCCCGGGGGTCCACCAATTGGGGCCACCGGCCCCAGAGGGCTGCATGGGCCAAGTGTGGGAGGGGACCAGCCCCAGGTGGGCTGGTGC
>NC_041393.1:16446336-16457350 GCF_002162155.2 Triticum dicoccoides
GAGGGGGCGCACCCACCTAACTTGGGGGGCAAGTTTCCCCTCCCCCCCTTGGTGGCACCCTAGATGGGTTTTGGGCTGCCGCCACCCCTAGGGAGGGAACCCTAGAGGGGGCGCACCCCCCTCCCTCTCCCCTATATATACTTGAGGACTTTGGGGCTGCCAACATATGAGTTTTACCTCTCCCTGGCGCAGCCCTACCTCTCTCCCTCCTCCTTTCCCGCGGTGCTTGGCAAAGCCCTGCAGGATTGCCACGCTCCTCCACCACCACCACGCTGTTGTGCTGCTGCTGGACGGAGTCTTCCTCAACCTCTCCCTCTCTCCTTGCTGGATCAAGGCATGGGAGACGTCACCGGGTTGTACGTGTGTTGAACACGGAGGTGCCGTCCGTTCGGCACTAGGATCTCCGGTGATTTGGATCACGACGAGTACGACTCCTTCAACCCCGTTCTCTTGAACACTTCCGCTTAGCGATCTACAAGGGTATGTAGATGCACTCTCCTTCCCCTTGTTGCTAGGTTACTCCATAGATTGATCTTGGTGATGCGTAGAAAATTTTGAATTTCTACTACGTTCCCCAACAGTGGTATCATGAGCTAGGTCTATTGCGTAGATTCTTTGCACGAGTAGAACACAAAGTAGTTGTGGGCATTGATTTTGTTCAATATGCTTATCGTTACTAGTCCAATCTTGTTTCGACGGTATTTTGGGATGAAGCGGCCCAGACCGACCTTACACGTACACTTACGTGAGACAGGTTCCACCGACTGACATGCACTTGTTGCATAAGGTGGCTAGCTGGTGCCAGTCTCTCCCACTTTAGTCGGATCGGATTCGATGAAAAGGGTCCTTATGAAGGGTAAATAGCAATTGACATATCACGTTGTAGTTTTTGCGTAGGTAAGAAACGTTCTTTCTAGAAACCCATAGCAACCACGTAAAACATGCAAACAACAATTAGAGGACGTCTAACTTGTTTTTGCAGGGTATGCTATGTGATGTGATATGGCCAAGAAGAATGTGATGAATGATATGTGATGTATGAGATTGATCATGTTCTTGTAATAGGAATCACGACTTGTATGTCGATGAGTATGACAACCGGCAGGAGCCATAGGAGTTGTCTTAATTTATTGTATGACCTGCGTGTCATTGAACAACGCCATGTAATTACTTTACTTTATTGCTAACCGGTAGCCATAGTAGTAGAAGTAATAGTTGGTGAGACAACTTCATGAAGACACGATGATGGAGATCATGACGATGGAGATCATGGTGTCATGCCGGTGACGATGATGATCATGGAGCCCCGAAGATGGAGATCAAAAGGAGCAAAATGATATTGGCCATATCATGTCACTTTTTGATTGCATGTGATGTTTATCATGTTTATGCATCTTATTTGCTTAGAACGACGGTAGTAAATAAGATGATCCCTCATTAAAATTTCAAGAAAGTGTTCCCCCTAACTGTGCACCATTGCGAAAGTTTGTCATTTCGAAGCACCACGTGATGATCGGGTGTGATAGATTCTAACATTCACATACAACGGGTGTAAGCCAGATTTACACACGTGAAACACTTAGGTTGACTTGACGAGCCTAGCATGTACAGACATGGCCTCGGAACACAAGAGACCGAAATGTCGATCATGAGTCGTAGAGTACATACGATCAACATGAAGATGTTCACCGATGGTGACTAGTCCGTCTCACGTGATGATCGGACACGGCCTAGTTGACTCAGATCATGTAATCACTTAGATGACTAGAGGGATGTCTATCTGAGTGGGAGTTCATAAGATGAACTTGTTTATCCTGAACATAGTCAAAAGGTTTTTGCAAATTATGTCATAGCTCGCGCTTTAGTTCTACTGTTTTAGATATGTTCCTAGAGAAAATATAGTTGAAAGTTGAGAGTAGCAATTATGCAGACAGTAGAAGGCTTATGTCCTTAATGCACCGCTCGGTGTGTTGGACCTTGAATGTGGTCTGTGGATGTTGCGAACATCTGACATACACGTTTTGATGACTACATGATAGTTCGGTAATGTTAAATGGTTTAGAATTGAGCCACCGAAGACATTTTTGAAATGTCGCGGAACATATGAGATGTTTCGAGGGCTGAAATTGGGATTTCAGGCTCGTGCCCACGTCAAGAGGTATAAGACCTCCAACGATTTCTTAGCCTGCATAATAAGGGAGAAAATCTCAATCTTGAGCTTGTGCTCAGATTGTCTGAGTACAACAATCACTTGAATCGAGTGGGAGTTGATCTTCCAGATGAGATAGTGATGTTTCTCCAAAGACATTGCCACCAAGCTACTAGAGCTTCGCGATGAACTATAACATAACAGGGATAGATATAATGATCCTTGATCTATTCGCAATGTTCGACATCGCGAATGTAGAAATCAAGAAGGAGCATCAATTGTTGATGATTAGTGAAACCACTAGTTTTAAGAAGGGCAAGGGCAAGAAGGGGTACTTCATGAAACGGCAAATCAGTTGCTGCTCCAGTGAAGAAACCCAAGGTTGAACCCAAACCCGAGACTAAGTGCTTCTGTAATAAGGGGAACAGCCACTAGAGCAGAATTACCCTAGATACTTGGTAGATGAGAAGCCTGGCGAGGTCGATAGAAGTATATTGGATATACATTATGTTAATGTGTACTTTACTAGTATGTCACATCTCTGGTCCTGGTCTGCAGTAGACTAGCCCTTCATGTGTGCATCATGTTTAAATTTTATTTAAGTTGAAATGGGGATTGCTCAAACCCTAGCACCAGATCAAATCAACTAGGCTCAAATAAAAATATTCTCAATGAACCCAAAATGCTCTTCAGAAAAGTTCATTATTTTTGGATTGGTCTAGAACCTCTCCCAAAAATGGTGCACATTTTTCTAGGCCATTCTGGATTTTTGAATTAAATCTTACGGTATTTGCATTTGGGCATTTAATTGCTAAATAATATTTTAAATGCTCAAATAATCACAAACTGAAATGTTAGTTGTTGGTAATTTACCAAACAGTGACATTGAGTAGTTTCATGATTTTTGGAAGTGCCTAGCTATTTTTAATAAAGCCCAACAGATACAGAAATATAGAAAAACAGAACTAAATAAAAGAGGGAGAGAGAGAGACTTACCTGGCCACCTACCCAGCCCAGCTGGCGGCCCAGCCATCTGGCCCAGCCCACCACCTCAACCCCTCTGTCGTCTTCCTCCTTTGCCAGGAGGAAAAGCAGCTGCGTGCGGCACGCACAACCACCCGCGGCCACCTCCTGCTTCTGCCGACGCACTGGACCGGCTAAAGCCGCCACGCACCCCCCTGGCCCTCTCCTTCTCTTCCTCGTGTCGATCACCTCCTCTGCTGCCTCCCTCTCACCCTGCACCTTGTGGCCGAGCGATGCCGTCGCCGCTGTTCGCCGTTGCCGCGCCCACCGCCACGGCCTCGCCCCTCCGTCGTGCCCAAGAGATCCGCGCCGTCGTCCTCGTCTTCTCCGTCAAGCCGTGCATCTCTGGATGCCCTGTGGAGCCGCCATCGCCGTCGTCTTCACCTCAGGCCGCTTGAGATCATCGCCGTCGTTCTGCCCGCGCTGGACCTTCCCCGAGCTCGCTGACGCCTCCTCCGGATCCGCTGTGAGCCCCGCCGCCTTTTCACCTCCTCCTCGAGCTCGTTCCCGCCCTCTAGCCGCCTCTTCCGCTAGAGCCGAGAGCTCCCGCCCGCCGGCCATGTCGCCATCGTGGCTACAGACGCTGTAGTTTGCGCCTGGGCGCGTCATCATGCTCGGGTTGCTCCTAGGAGACGACCCCGACCACCAGCTAGCCCTGCCGTGCACCGGAACACCGAACCCGCGCGTGTCTGAACTCTGGCCGCCGCTCCCCACGTCGCCGCCGCTGCTACACTGCACCCCGGCACCTCCCGCTGCGTCCTTTAGATGCGCCGCACCGCCGGCTCGCCGTAGCCGCAAACCACGCGCGAAACGGTGCTCCGTAGCAAGCACATGATGTACCTCCGCCGTCGGCCGAGGTCGTCGCCGGTTAACCTCCGGCGAGGATGACGTGGCACCTTAATTAAACACTAATGACGCCACTAACTAACCCCCTAGCTCACTGGAAGATGGGCCCCACGCCCTAATTAATCCCAGTTTTGTTTCTTTTTAGGTTAGTTTAAAATCCAGCGGGACCCACATGCCCGAGTTGACCCCGCTGACGTGGCCGTTGACTGGGCCCACACGCAGCGACCCTAACCAGCACCGTGTCACTGACCAGTGTACCCCACTGGTCAGGTTTGACTTGGGTCAACCCTGTTGACTGCTGACATCACAATGATATCACCCTGACGCAATAAAGCATTTTCTGGATTTAAGTTTATTCAGGAAATTCCAGAAAATAGTATAAACTTCTAAAATTCATATAAAATCAACCGTAACTCCAAATGAGACAAATTATATATGAAAAATGATCAGAAAAATCCCATCTATCCATATGTACCATTTTCATGCATGTTAGAACAACTTATAGCTGCTATTTAGGACAAATCATATAAATGGCATTTGAATTTCACATATGGAGTTTGGATTTGAACATAGGGTTCAAACCAACTTCATTTAACTTTGTTGCTAGCTGGATTAGCTCAAAACACCAGCATGTTGCCATGTCATGATCATGCATCATAATGTGCATTGCATTGATTGTGTTTCTTCTCTATCGCCAGTAATTGTTCCCTCTCAGTAGACGTGGTTCCGACGATGAGATCGATGACATCGATGAAGAGCTATACTATCTTCAGAAGTGCCAGGCAAGCAAAACCCCCTTGTTCATTCCGATACAATCCCACTCTCTCACTCCTGCTCTCTTTTACTGCATTAGGACAACACCGATTCAACTATTACATGTTGCGGTAGTTGAACCCCTTTCCTCTACATGACCTGTCATTGCCACAGTAAATAGATGAAACCCACTAGCATTAGTAGGAGTTGTTTGAGCCCTGATGTGCCTACTCATTCATGCTTGTTTGTCATGCCTGCTACTGCTTAGAGTTGAGTCAGGTCTGATTCATCGGGGATGAATCAGAGGTGTGTGAACATGTCCTACTATGTGTGAGCTAAGTGTGTGAACACGATTTGGTAAAGGTAGCGGTGAGAGGCCATGTAGGAGTACATGGTGGGTTGTCTCATTGCAGCCGTCTTCAGGAACTGAGTTCTGTGTTTGTGATCCATGAACAGCTACTACCACACATTGGGATCCTTAATTGACTCTCTCGACTTATTAATCAACATGATCTCTGTCCAGGAGTTGCAACTAGTTTCTGGTGTTTGTAGGTAGTGTTAGTAGTCTACCAAGTGGCACCCGGTACAGGTGGGCTTGGGACAGACTAGGCACAGTGGCCCGGTGTACCAAGTGGCACCCGGATGGTGGGCTTGGGAACCCTGCACACATCGTTTGGGGCCGTGAGCGACACCCCGGCCGGATCTCCTTGCGGATGGAACCCGAATAGGCGATAAACCTGGACGAGAGACTTGTGTGGTTAGTCAGGTCGTGGCTGACACCCTCACTGGGCTTCCGCTTGAAGGTTGCCGAGTACATGTCGTGTAAACAGCGGTAAGTGGTGAGAGCGTGTGTGAAGAAGTACACCCCTGCAGGGTTAATATGATCTATTCGAATAGCCGTGTCTGCGGTAAAGGACTTCTGGGTTGCCTGTACAGTTCATAGACAAGTGAAAGTGGATACTCTAAAATACGCAAGATAAGCGTGAGTGCTATGGATGGCGTTCTCGTAGGGAGACGGGAGCGGATCCATAGTGGTGTATTGATATGGTGAATATGTGGACTCGTGTGCGCCACCTCAAAGAGTTACTTGCAGTCGTAGTTCAGGATAGCCACCGAGTCAAAGCTGGCTTGCTGCAGTTAAACCCCACCATCCCCTTTGTTGATACTGATGCATATGTAGATAGATCTGATGTAAGTCTTGCTGGGTACATTTGTACTCACGTTGCTTAATTTATGTTTTTGCAGAGAGGCTTCAGTCTCGCTAGTAGTTCCACGTGGACTTCGACGTTTAGCTTGTTACCTCAGCTACGATCTTGTGCCCTCGGCTGGATCTGATAGACAGTCAGGCTTCTCAGCCCTTTTCTTTTGTAGATGTATGTACTCAGACATGTTAAGCTTCCGCTTGTGCTTGACTTGTTTGCTCTGAATGTTGGGTCATGAGACTCATGCTTGTAATATCTCGCTCCTCAGAGCCTATTGAATAAAATACTTGAGTTGTAGAGTCATGTTGTGATGCCATGTTGTATTTGCACATATCGAGCATATTGTGTGTATGTTATTGAAATGCTTGGTATGTGTGGGATCTGACTATCTAGTTGTTTACCCTTGGTAGCCTCTCTTACCGGGAAATGTCTCCTAGTGCTTCCACTGAGCCTTGGTAGCTTGCTACTGCTCCGGAACACTTAGGCTGGCCGGCATGTGTCCTTCTTCGTTCCTGTGTCTGTCCCTTTGGGGAAATGTCACTGCGGTGTCTACCGGAGTCCTGTTAGCCTGCTACAGCCCGGTTTACCGGAGTCCTGCTAGCCCAGTTGCTACAGCCCGGATTCACTCGCTGATGACCGACACGTTCGTTGCTGGGTCATGTATGCCTGGCCCTGTAAGTTAGTGCCACTTTGGGTTCACGACTAGCCATGTCAGCCCGGGTTCTTTGTCATATGGATGCTAGCGGCACTATCATATACGTGAGCTAAAAGGCGCAAACGGTCCCGGGCCAGGTAAGGTGGCACCCGTGGGAATACCGTGCGTGAGGCCGCAAAGTGATATGATGTGTTACATGCTAGATCGATGTGACTTAGGATCGGGGTCCTGACATAGTACTCCTAGTAGCACCAGGGTATTAGATACCGATTCGGTTGCTAAGTGTTAGTAACTCAAAATAAAAGAGCTACGGAATAAATGGAGACTAGCTAAAGGTGAGATGACGATGTGTGTTGGAAGTGTTTACAAGGTTGATGTGATCAAGCATCGCCTGCTCCGTCTACCATCGAGATTGGTGTTAAACCTAAATAATTGTTATTTGGTGTTTGCGTTGAGCATAGACATGATTGGATTATGTCTATCGCAATATGGTTATTCATTTAAGGAGAATAATGGTTACTCTGTTTATTTGAATAATACCTTCAATGGTCTTGCACCTAAAGGAATGGTTTATTGAATCTCGATCGTAGTTATACACATTTTCATGCCAAAAAGATATAAGATAGTAATGATAGTACCACTTACTTGTGGCACTTCCATGTAAGTCATATTGGTATAAAACGCATGAAGAAGCTCCATGTTGATGGATCTTTGGACTCACTCGTTTTTGAAAAGTTTGAGACATGCGAACCATGTCTATTGGTGTATACGCATGAAGAAACTCCATGCAGATGGATCGTTTGGACTCACTTGATTTTGAATCACTTGAGATATGTAAATCATACCACATGGGCAAGATGACTGAAAAGCCTCGTTTTCAGTAAGATGGAACAAGATAGCAACTTGTTGGAAGTAACACATTTTGATGTGTGCAATCCAATGAGTGCTGAGGCATGCAGTGAATATCGTTATGTTCTTACTTCATGGATGATTTAAGTAGATACTGAGTGTATTTACTTGATGAAACACAAGTCTGAATTATTGAATGGTTCAAGTAATTTCAGAGTGAAGTTGAAGATCATCGTGACAAGAGGATAAAATGTCTATGATATGATCATAGAGATGAGTATCTGAGTTACGAGCTTTGGCACGCAACTAAGACACTGTGGAAATTGTTTCACAATTAATACCGCCTGGAACACCATAGTGTGATGGTGTGTCCGAACATCATAGTTGCACCCTATTGGATATGGTGCGTACCATGATGTCTCTTATCAAAGTAACACTATCGTTCATGGATTAGGCATTAGAGACAACCGCACTCACTTTAATAGGGCACCACGTAATTCCGTTGAGACGACGCCGTTTGAACTATGGTTTGGAGAAAACTGAGTTGTCATTTCTTAAAAGTTTGGGGCTGCAACGCTTATGTGAAAAGGTTTCAGGTTGATAAGCTTGAACCCAAAGCGGATAAAATGCATCTTCATAGGACACCCAAAACAGTTGGGTATACCTCCTAATTCAGATCCGAAAGCAATAGGGATTGTTTCTTGAATCGGGTCCTTTCTCGAGGAAAAGTTTGTCTCGAAAATTGAGTGGGAGGATGGTGGAGACTTGATATGGTTATTGAACTGTCACTACAATTAGTGTGTAACAGGGCACAGGAAGTTGTTCCTGTGGCACCTACACCAATTGAAGTAGAAGCTTAAGATAGTGATCATGAAACTTCGGATCAAGTCACTACCGTACCTCGTAGGGTGACGAGGATGCGTACTACTTCAGAGTGGTATAGTAATCCTGTCTTGAAGGCCATGTTGCTAGAAAACAATGAACCTACGAGCTATGGAGAAGCAATGGTGGCCCATATTCCAACAAATGGTTAGAAGCCATGAAATCCGAGATAGGATCCATGTATAAGAACAAAGCATGTACTTTGGTGGACTTTCCCGTTGATCGGCAAGCCATTGAGATAAATGGATCTTTAAGAAGAAGACGGACGTGGGCGGTAATGTCACCGTCTGTGAAGCTCGACTTGTGGCGAAGAGTTTTTCACAAGTTCAAGGAGTTGACTACGATGAGATTTTCTCACCCGTAGCGATGCTTAAGTCCGTCAGAATCATGTTGGCATTAGCTGCATTTATGAAATCAGCCAATTGGATGTCAAAACGAGTTTCTTTACCAGTTTTTGTAAGGAAAGGTTGTATGTGATACAATCAGAAAGGTTTTGTCGATCCTAAGGATGCTAAAAGGTATGCTGGCTCCAGCGATCCTTCTAAGGACTGGAGTAAGCATCTCGGAGTTGGAATGTACACTTTGATGTGATGATCAAAGATTTTGGGTTTATACAAAGTTTATGAGAAACTTGTATTTCCAAAGAGTGAGTGGAAGCACTATAGAATTTCTGATAAGTATATGTTGTTGACATATTGTTGATCAGAAATGATGTAGAATTTCTGGAAAGCATATAGGGTTATTTGAAAAGTGTTTTTCAATGGAAAACCTGGATTAAGCTACTTGAACATTGAGCATCAAGATCTATGAGGATAGATCAAAAATGCTAAATGGTACTTTCAAATGAGCACATACCTTGACATGATCTTAAAGGTGTTCAAGATGGATCAGTCAAAGAAGGAGTTCTTCCCTGAGTTGTAAGGTATGAAGTTAAGAGTTAAAGCTCGACCACGGCAGAAAAGAGAGAAAGGACGAAGGTCGTCCCCTGTGCTTCAGACGTAGGCTCTATAGTATGCTATGCTGTGTACCGCACCGGAAGTGTGCCTTGCCATGAGTCAGTCAAGGGGTACAAGAATGATCCAGGAATGGATCATTGGACACCGGTCAAAATTGTTCTTGGAGAAAAATAAGGACATGTTTCTCGATTATGGAGGTGATAAAGAGTTCGGCATAAAGGGTTACGTCGATGCAAGCTTTAACACCTATCTGAATGACTCTGAGTAGCAAACCGGATACGTATAGTGGAGCAACCATTTGGAATAGCTCCAAGTGGAGCGTGGAAGCAGCATTTGCAATATGACATAGAGAATTGCGAAGTACATACGGATCTGAATGTTGCAGACCCGTTGACTAAAACCTCTCTCACAAGCAAAACATGATCAAACCCCAGAACTCATTGAGTCTTAATCACATGGTGATATGAACTAGTTTAGTGACACTAGTAAACTCTTTGGATGTTGGTCACATGGCGATGTGACCTATCAATGTTAATCACATGGCGATGTGAACTAGATTATTGACTCTAGTGCAAGTGGGAGACTGTTGGAAATATGCCCTAGAAGCAATAATAAATTGGTTATTATTATTATATTTCCTTGTTCATGATAATCATTTATTATCCATGCTATAATTGTATTGATAGGAAACTCAGATACATGTGTGGGTCAACACCATGTCCCTAGTAAGCCTCTAATTGACTAGCTCGTTGATCAATAGATGGTTACGGTTTCCTGACCATGGACATTGGATGTCGTTGATAACTGGATCACATCATTAGGAGAATGATGTGATGGACAAGACCCAATCCTAAGCCTAGCACAAAGATCGTGTAGTTCGTATGCTAAAGCTTTTCTAATGTCAAGTATCATTTCCTTAGACCATGAGATTGTGCAACTCCCGGATACCGTAGGAATGCTTTGGGTGTACCAAACGTCACAATGTAACTGGGTGGCTATAAAGGTGCACTACGGGTATCTCCGAAAGTGTCTATTGGGTTGGCACGAATCGAGACTGGGATTTGTCACTCCGTGTAACGAAGAGGTATCTCTGGCCCACTCGGTAGGACATCATCATAATGTGCACAATGTGACCAAGGGGTTGATCACGGGGTGATGTTTTACGTAACGAGTAAAGAGACTTACAGGTAACGAGATTGAACAAGGTATTGGCATACCGACGATCGAATCTCGGGCAAGTACTATACCGCTAGACAAAGGGAATTGTATACGGGATCGATTGAGTCCTTGACATCGTGGTTCATCCGATGAGGTCATCGTGGAACATGTGGGAACCAACTTGGGTATCCAGATCCCGCTGTTTGTTATTGACCGGAGAATGTCTCGGTCATGTCTGCATGATTCCCGAACCCGTAGGGTCTACACACTTAAGGTTCGATGACGCTAGGGTTATAGGGAATAGATATACATGGTTACCTAATGTTGTTCGGAGTCCCGGATGAGATCCTGGACGTCACGAGGAGTTCCGGAATGGTCCGGAGGTAAAGATTTATATATGGGAAGTCCTGTTTTGGTCACCAGAAAAGTTCCGGGTGCTATCGGTAACGTACCGGGACCACCGGGAGGGTCCCGGGGGTCCACCAAGTGGGTCCAGCGGCCCCAGAGGGCTGCATGGGCCGAGTGTGAGAGGGGACCAGCC
>NC_041393.1:16457818-16462917 GCF_002162155.2 Triticum dicoccoides
CACACACACACAAGGGCCCAAGGCGCCTAGGGTTTGGGGAGGGAGCGCACCCACCTAACTTGGGGGGCAAGTTTCCCCTCCCCCCCTTGGCCGCACCCTAGATTGGTTTTGGTCTGCCGCCACCCCTAGGGAGGGAACCCTAGAGGGGGCGCACCCCCCTCCCTCTCCCCTATATATACTTGAGGACTTTGGGGCTGCCAACATATGAGTTTTACCTCTCCCTGGCGCAGCCCTACCTCTCTCCCTCCTCCTTTCCCGCGGTGATTCGTGAAGCCCTGCAGGATTGCCACGCTCCTCCACCACCACCACGCCGTTGTGCTGCTGCTGGACGGAGTCTTCCTCAACCTCTCCCTCTCTCCTTGCTGGATCAAGGCATGGGAGACGTCACCGGGCTGTACGTGTGTTGAACGCGGAGGTGCCGTCCGTTCGGCACTAGGATCTCCGGTGATTTGGATCACGACGAGTACGACTCCTTCAACCCCGTTCTCTTGAACGCTTCCGCTTAGCGATCTACACGGGTATGTAGATGCACTCTCCTTCCCCTCGTTGCTAGATTACTCCATAGATTGATCTTGGTGATGCGTAGAAAATTTTGAATTTCTGCTACGTTCCCCAACAGATGGTTCGTCGAGAGGCTGACAGTCCCGGGCCCACCAGGTCCATGGCCTAGGTTTTGTTGTTTAACATGTGCAGCCCACGACATGTTTCAACTTTTTTTTGGATCCAGCAGGTATCAATTGGCCTTTGGGCCTCCAAGCCTAGCTTGTCTATAACATCAGCAGCCCAAGTTATGTTTGTTTTTTCAAGATGACGCACAGCTCCGTTCTATTTTTCTATAAGAATGCAAAACTGAACCTATGTTTTCCCTTCTATAATATTATATATATTTATATTTATATCTTATTCTATTACATATATATAATACAAACAACATAAGGTTCTGTTAAACCTGTCGTTTGTCCAACCATTTTATAGACCTTCCCACTTCCTTTATTTTTTGTTTTCATTAATCCTATATCTGAATTTTCTCCCACTTTATTTTTCGATGTAATCTGAGTTTTCTCCTTGTACTTTTCCCTAGAACCAACTCATCTTTCCCACGTCTATCCTAAAAAATAATAATACCCCACGTCTTGTTAACTCATCAAATTAAAATGATATTTTATTTCGTAAATCAAAAGTTCTTACAAAATAATAATAATAATGTTTATATATAACTTGGCAAGTTAACTCTTGGTGATTGCGTACATAAGCTTGTAAAGATTTTACTAACCAATCCAGTAATAGACGTGCAATCATGTGTTTATGTTTTTATAACATTTCTCCGTCCAACCAAACATGATATTTTCACCTAGTCCAGCAAGTCCGCGGATTTCGAGAAAAATGCAAAAGGGCTTTAAATTCTACCATAATATATAAGCGCTACATCATTGTTTCACCCACCCCACCAAATGGACTAAAAAACAAATGGACTGGCTGACATGTGGGCCAGTAGGTCGAAGCCAAAGCACTTTTGCAAAAAATAAAAATACAAAGGTACAAGCCTAAGTAAGGCGTTGGATTCACATCCAACGGTCAACATTCTTCTTCAATCTCTCGTCTTCTTCCCCCAGCTCTGGCAGGACCGCCTGCTCCAGCCTCCGGCGTCCAGCGAGCTGTTTTGCATGCCTCACAGTGAAACACTACCACACCGACGGCCAGGCCATCCCTCCACTCCTCTGCACCTCCTGTTGTTCTCTGCCGAGTGTAGGCCCACCCCGCACCCGAAGCAGTCAAGTTTCCCACTCCTCTATGTTTGCGACCCCACTGCCGCGTCATCCCCATCTCCGGGGCGTTACAGTCTGGGGCCTCACTGTCGTCCATCGGCTTGGTGCGCTCTGCACGGTGTGATCAACGTGGTCAACAAACGAGAGTTATCAGAAGATAACTGTACTTGGATAGGCTGACAGTGGGGACGCACCATGCCCATGGATGCATGCATGCAATTGCATCCTTTTTACCCTAAAAATAATATTTTCTCCCACTAACAGCGGGACCCACCAGCTACATCTTCGGACGCAAGGAAGTGCGTCCTTATTACAGGCAAAAAAATGATTCTCCCTCCTGACAACTAGGACCCACCAACTATATCTTCGCACACAAGGAAGTGCGTCCTTATCCTCCCTGATAGCTGAGACCCACCGGTCAAAGCATACGTAGCGTTGTCTGTGTACATACTGGTCAATCGGTCTGTCTTCCACGATGAACCATGGCCGAGTAAGGAGCGGTAGAAGTTGAGGCAGTCTAGTCCAAACCGTGTACACGTACGTACAGCCAGGGTGCAAGAAAGTAAATACGGCCATGTACGTACATACGGGTGGGGTCTCGAACGCATACTCGCGCATACGTACGGCCAGGGCTCATGTACATGGAGAGGCCACGGAATGCATCGTGTTCATCGGGAGGCAACAAAATGCGTCGTGCTCATCAGGAGGCAACGGAATGCGTCGTGTTCATCAGGAGGTAACCGGCTTGGACAGAACAGTCGATCGAAACGAGGCCTGGCGTACCACAGAACGGAGGAAACATCCTTGTGTTCCACCGCCTAGGGTCAAAACGGGATCCTGTTCATCGGGAGAGGTCTGGCGTTCCGCAAAATGGAGGAAACGGACTTGTGTTCGAGTGCCTACAGTAAAAACGGGGTCATGTTGATCGGGAGGGGTGTGGCGTACCGCAAAATGGAGGAAACAGACTTGTGTTGGAGTGCTACCATCGAAACGGGAGTCCTGTTCATCGGGAGGTGTGTGGCGTACCGCAAAACGGGACTCCACGGGCTACTGTTCATCTCCACCATCGACCTCCTCCAGCCTCCACGGGCTACTGTTCATCCACCGTCAACCTCCTCCAGCCTCCACCTATCGTTGTTCATCCACGGGCTCATGTTCATCCAGCCTCCACCGATCCTCCACCGGCTACTATTCAACCAGCCCTCGCCATGGGGTCCTGTTCAACCACCCCTCCACAGGCTACTGTTCATCCAGCCCTCCCCCGGCTACTGTTCAACCAGCCCTCCACGAGGTCGTCCTGTTCATCTAGGCCAACTGGCTCGATCCGGGTCATGTTCATCCAGCGGCAATGGCCTCTACACCCCCACGGGGTCCTGTTCATCCAACCCCCACCAGGAACTATTCATCCAACCCCCAACAACACTCATTGTTCATCAAGAGGCAGCGAGTTCGATCGGCTTTAGTTAGCTGTAGTAGCGAAGGAATCGCTCGATCAGGTTCAGTTAACAGCAAGGGATCAATCGGGGTTCAGTAACGTAGCTAGTGCAATAGCTCAGGTTCAGTAGGCGAACACCTTGCTCGGGTTCAGTTAGAGCCCAACGCCTTGCACCAACACGCGTACGTGTACGAGAAAAATGTGCAATCCATCCATGCATCGCTCGGTCCCGACCACCCACCGTAACCGGGAACTCCCCGAAATTTTCCTCGCCCTCGCTTCTACCACGACTTTTTCCATTATGGAAGGCCCAAAGAATGTCATGCAGGTGCATCTCCAGCCCGCCCTGGACGAAAAGCCCATTTTCTGTCATGATTTTTTGTCATAGAAGTAGGAGCCCACCACATCTATGATGATACCTGGTTTTGTCATAATTATCGTTATAGAAGTAGCATAAGTATGATAGAATTTTTTTTGTTCAGCCCAAAATGTCACCAATGTGTCTTTTTTTTTGTAGTGTAACGGCAGACGGCAAAGAGAATAGCCAACCTAACGTCCGTTTCCCCTCGGCCCCACCCCACTAGCTATGCTCTTTGTTGTCTGCTAGCAGACGACAAAGAAATTAAACCTAACTAAAAAATGGTCGGCCCCGCGCCCCACCTCTCTCTCTCTCCCTCACCTCACCGCGCCGCCCCCGTGCCCACCGTCCCTGTATCCGCTGCCCCTGCCGCCGACCCCCACCGCCTCCGCCTCCCCCAACCCCCACCGCTCCGACCACCACTGCCTCCGCCGCCCCGGTGCCCCCCTGCCCCGCCGCTCCACCCGCTCAGGACGCTCGCTGCCCCGGCGCCTCGCCGCCCGGCGCCGCTCCGCCCCCCACCGCCCAGCGCTCCACCCCCCGCCGCCCGTCGCTGCTCCGCCCCTGGTGAGGTTTCTTCCCTTTTTTTCTTTCTTTTCTTGTTATTTTTTATTTAGGTTAATTAGTTAGTTAGTTAGTTAGTTAGTTAGTTTTTAGGTTAATTAGCTAGTTGTTTAACCCTACTGTACAAAGGTTAATTAGTTAGTTAATTATTTTTTAGGTTAATTACTTAGTTAGTTAGTTAATTAGTTAGTAGGTGGTGTTTTACCCTAATGTACATAGTAAAAAAGGAGATTTAGGTTAATTAGATTTTAGTTGATTTTAGGTTAGTAGTTTTTAGTTGATTTTAGGTTAATAGATTTTAGTTGATTTTAGGTTAATAGATTTTAGTTAATTTCAGGTTAATAGATTTTAGTTGATTTTAGGTTAGTAGATTGTAGTTGATTTTGGGTTAATAGATTTTAGTTGATTTTAGGTTAGTAGATTTTAGTTGATTTAGGTTAATTAGTTGATTTAGGTTGATTAGTTGAAGAAGAAAAAGAAGACAAGAGGAAGAAGGAAAATAAGGAAATGAAGAAGAAAAAGAAGACAAGAGGAAGAAGGAAAAGAAGGAAGAAGAAGAAGAAAAAGAAGTAGAAGTGGAGATGAAAAAAATAAGTAGAAGTAGAAGATGAAAAAAAGAAGTAGGAAAAGTAGAAAAGGAGGGTCGCCGAGGGAAAAGAGGGTTGCCGAGTGGTCGAGGGCTCAAGGGTCGAGGAAAAAAGGAGTCAAGGGTCTAGGGGTCGAGGATCGAGGGGAAAAGGAGTCGAGGGTCTAGAGGTCGAGGATCAAGGTGTCGAGGGGTCGAGGGAAAAGGGGTCGAGGGGTCGAATATTTGCCATCCCGACCACGACACCCCGACCGCCTCACCCCGACATCCCGACCCCAACACGACACCCGGACCCCGCCTCGACACCCCGACACAGCACCCCGACCCCGACACGGCACCCCCGACCCCGACACAGCACCCCGACATGACACCACTGACACCCCGACCCTC
>NC_041393.1:16463321-16500941 GCF_002162155.2 Triticum dicoccoides
ACCAACGATACCTTGACACGAGACCCCGACACGGCACCCCCTACCCCGACACAGCACCCCGACCCCGACACGACACCCCGACCCCCGACACCTCCCAAAAAGGTGCTCTTCGGCCTTCCAAAGGCTGACAAGGTCATATATTTGTGAATTATGAATTAGGTCAGGTATTCAATTATTATATATATATATTATTATTAATTAGTTCATTTTATTAGGTATTCAATTTTTATTATGTTCATGGTGATGATACACACTTAATTTTTTTATTATGTTTATGTTGTACTAATTTCGTTTACTCTTTGTCATTGCAAGTGTTGACAGATGATGGGCGCGGGTCAAGAGTGCTCCGAGCCTCCTTCCTCAGCGCGTGCTAGGAGTGGTGCTATTATTCCACCCCCAGCACCTTTGGAGGGCACTGGTAGATAGCACGCAAACACCAGCAGGCGCTTCTTCTTCGGCCGGGAGAGGTCGGGGGAAGACGAAGAGGGGTGCAGTGATACGTCTCCAACGCATCTATAATTTTTTATTGTTCCATGCTATTATATTACCTGTTTTGGATGTTTATGGGCTTTACTTCACACTTTTATATCATTTTTGGGACTAACCTACTAACCGGAGGCCCAGCCCGAATTGCTGTTTTTTGCCTATTTCAGTATATCGAAGGAAAGGAATATCAAACGGAGTCCAAACGGAATGAAACCTTCGGGAGTGATCTTTTTGGAACAAACGCAATCTAGGAGACTTGGAGTGGACGTCAAGAAGCAGCCGAGGCAGCCACGAGGGTGGTCGGCGCGCCCAGTAAGGGTGGGCGCGCCCCCCTGCCTCGTGGGCCCCTCGTGGCTCCCCTGACCGACTTCCTTCGCCTATATATATCCACATACCCCGAAAACATTCAGGAGCACCACGAGAAATTATTTCCACTGCCACAACCTTCTATATCTGTGAGATCCCATCTTGGAGCCTTCGTCGGTGCTCCGCCGGAGGGGGAATCAACCATGGAGGGCCTCTCCATCACCACTAAGGCCTCTCCGATGAGTTGTGAGTGATTGTATATCTTCGCAAGTCTCTTCGAAGTATCAGTTTGGTTTGGCCTACTAGATTGATCTTTCTTGCAATGGGAGAAGTGCTTAGCTTTGGGTTCAATCTTGTGGTGTCCTTTCCCAGTGACAGCAGGGGCAGCAAGGCACGTATTGTATTGTTGCCATCGAGGATAAAAAGATGGGGTTTATATCATATTGCATGAGTTTATCCCTCTACATCATGTCATCTTGCTTAATGCGTTACTCTGTTCTTATGATTTTAATACTCTAGATGCAAGCAGGAGTCGGTCGATGTGTGGAGTAATAGTAGTAGATGCAGAATCGTTTCGGTCTACTTGTTGCAGACGTGATGACTATATACATGATCATGCCTAGATATTCTCATAACTATGCACTTTTCTATCAATTGCTCGACAGTAATTTGTTCACCCACCGTAATAATTATGCTATCTTGAGAGAAGCCACTAGTGAAACCTATGGCCCCCGGGCTATCTTTTATCATATAAGTTTTCCATCTACTTTTATTTGCATCTTTTACTTTCCAATCTATATCATAAAAATACCAAAAATATTTGTCTTATCATATTATCTCTATCAAATCTAACTATCGCAAGTTATCGTGAAGGGATTGACAACCCCTTTATCACGTTGGTTGCGAGGTTCTTGTTTGTTTGTGTAGGTGTGTGGGACTTTTGAGGAGCCTCCTACAGCATTGATACCTTGGTTCTCAAAACAAAGGGAAATACTTATGCGAATTTGTTGCATCACCCTTTCCTCTTCAAGGGAAAAACCAACGCATGCTGAAGAGGTAGAAAGAAGGATTTCTGGTGCCGTTGCCGGGGAGGTCCTATCTCAAGTAAAGACATACCAAGTACCCATCACAAACTCATCTCCCTCGCATTACATTATTTGCCATTTGCCTCTCGTTTTCGTCTCCCCCACTTCACCTTTATCGTTTTATTCGCCCTTCTTCTGTTTGTCTTTTCGTTTGCTTTGATGTCTTACTTGGCTTGTTTGCTCGTTTGCTTGGAATAGTTGTTTATTTATTGCTAATAAGATAACCTAAGATCTATGGATCCTCATCCACTTGCTAATCTTTTTAAGAGATCCAATTATGATGAACCAATTGCTAGTGAGTTTTGTGCACTAGATTATCTTTATGAAGCTTTGCTCGGAATTTATGAATCTGAAAATTATGATGAAGAAATTTATGAAGAGATTCACGATAACTCCTTGAATAAAAAGCATGATTGCAATGATTTTACTATAAGTTTTCTTGATGTCAATTGTGCTAATAATATGCAAAACCCTAAGCTTGGGGATGCTAGTTTTGCTATGTCCACTACTTGTTGCAATGATCATGATTGGGGTGATTTTTCTTAAGATCTTGAAAATTTATTTGAGCCCCTTGATGAATATGAGATTGATAATAATGTTTGCAATAGTATTGAAAGTGGGTTTGGATGAGTGTCAACTTTAGATCCCACATATTTGGATAATGTTCAATCTTGTGAAGTTTTTGATAAAAGTGGGTTTTGAGAGGTCATGACTTTAGTTAATGTTAATCCTACTATTTTGGAAGAGTGTCAACTTTGCATGTGATGACCCACAAGTGTAGGGGATCTATCGTAGTCCTTTCAATAAGTAAGAGTGTCGAACCCAACGAGGAGCATCAGGAAATGATAAGCGGTTTTCAGTAAGGTTTTCTCTGCAAGCACTGAAATTGTAGGTAACAGATAGTTTTATGATAAGATAAATTGTAACGAGTAACAAGGAATGAAAGTAAATAAGGTGCAGCAACGTGGCCCAATCCTTTTTGTAGCAAAGGACAAGCCTGGACAATTTCTTATAATGAGAAAAGCGCTCCTGAGGACACATGGGAATATCGTCAAGCTAGTTTCATCACGCTCATATGATTCACGTTCGGTACTTTGATAATTTGATATGTGGGTGGACCGGTGCTTGGGTACTGCCCTTACTTGGACAAGCATCCCACTTATGATTAACCCCTATTGCAAGCATCCGCAACTACAAAAGAAGTATTAAGGTAAACCTAACCACAGCATTAAACATATGGATCCAAATCAGCCCCTTACGAAGCAACGCATAAACTAGGGTTTAAGCTTCTGTCACTCTAGCAACCCATCATCTACTTATTACTTCCCAATGCCTTCCTCTAGGTCCAAATAATGGTGAAGTGTCATGTAGTCGACGTTCACATAATACCACTAGAGGAGAGACAACATACATCTCATCAAAATATCGAACGAATACCAAATTCACATGACTACTAATCGCAAGACTTCACCCATGTCCTCAGGAACAAACGTAACTACTCACAAAGCATATTCATGTTCATAATCAGAGGAGTAATAATATGCATTAAGGATCTGAACATATGATCTTCCACAAGTAAACCAATAAGCATCAACTACAAGGAGTAATCAACACTAGTAGCAACCCACAGGTACCAATTTGTGGTTTTGGATACAAGATTGGATACAAGAGATGAACTAGGGTTTGATAGGAGATGGTGTTGGTGAAGATGTTGATGGAGATTGACCCTCTCCCGATGGGAGGATCGTTGGTGATGACGATGGTGATGATTTCCCCCTTCCGGAGGGAAGTGTCCCCGTCAGAATAGCTCTGCCGGAGCTCTAGATTGGTTCTGCCAAGGTTCCGCCTCGTGGCGGCGGAGTTTCGTCCCGTAAGCTTGCCCACGATTTTTTCCAGGGTAAAAGCCTTCATATAGCAGAAGATGGACACCGGAGGGCCACCAGAGGGCCCATGAGACAGGGCGTGCGCCCAGTAGGGGTGGGCGCGCCCCCACCCTCCTGGCCAGGGTGTGGGCCCCCTGAGGTGTTTCTTCCGCTCAATAATTCTTATTAATTCCAAATTAAGTTTTGTGGAGTTTCAGGACTTTTGGAGCAGTGCAGAATAGGTTTCCAGTGTTTGCTCCTTTTTCAGCCAGAATTCTAGCTGTCGGCATTCCCCCTCTTCATGGTAAACCTTATAAAATAAGAGAGAATAGCCATAAGTATTGATATATAATGTGTAATAACAGCCCATAATGCAATAAATATTGATATAAAAGCATGATGCAAAAAGGACGTATCAGCATGCATGTGGACCGTGTTGAGAATATGTCATGTGATAGCTATTTTGTTGAATTTTCTTATGATCCCACATGTAATTATTATGAGAGAGGAAAATATGATTGTAGAAATTTTCATGTTACTAAATTACCTCTCTTCATGTTGAGATTGCTATCATCTCTTTGTTCTTCCTTGCATATGCTAGTTTTTGCTTGCCTTAATAATTTGTTTGCTTACAAGATGCCTATGCATAGGAAGTGTGTTGGACTTAGATGTGTTTTTCACATGTTTTATGATGCTCTCTTTGCGCTTCAATTCTTGTCTTTCATGTGAGCATCATTAAAATTATCAATGCCTAGCTAAAAGGCTTTAAAGAAAAGCGCTTGTTTGGAGACAACCCAATATTTTTCAAAAATGTTATTCAATAAATAATTAATCTAGCTTCTTTTTAGATGTATTTTTTATGTTTTAATTAGTGTTTGTGCCAAGTAGAACCTATAGGATAACCTTGGGTGAAAGTTAATTTGATTCTGCTGAAAAACAAAAACTTTGCGCTCACGAGAAAAAATTCAATAAATCACAAAAATGTGCTTTTACGTTGATTTTTTTTGCTGTAGATCAATAGACAAATTACCTAGGACTTCCTATTTTGGTAGGATTTTTAAGGTTCCAGAAGTATTCAAAAGTTACAGATTGCTACAGACTGCTCTGTTTTTGACAGATTCTGTTTTTCATGTGTTGTTTGCTTATTTTGATGAATCTATGGCTAGTATCGGGGGTATGAACCATAGAGAAGTTGGAATACAGTAGGTTTAACACCAATATAAATAAAGAATGATTTCATTACAGTACCTTATGTTGTGGTTTTTCTTTCTTGCACTAACCGAGCTTATAAGATTTCCTGTTGAGTTTTGTGTTGTGAAGTTTTCAAGTTTTGGGTAAAGATTTGATGGACTATGGAATAAGGAGTGGCAAAAGCCTAAGCTTGGGGATGCCCATGGCACCCCAAGATATTCAAGGATGACCAAAAGCCTAAGCTTGGGGATGCCCCGGAAGGCATCCCCTCTTTCATCTTCGTCTATCGGTAACTTTACTCGGAGCTATATTTTTATTTACCACATGATATGTGTTTTGCTTGGAGCGTCTTGTATGATATGAGTCTATTTTTTAGTTTTCCACAATCATCCTTGCTGTACACACCTTTTGGTAGAGACCCACATGATTTAGAAATTATTAGAATACTCTATGTGCTTCACTTATATCTTTTGAGCTAGATAATTTTGCTCTATGTGCTTCACTTATATTTTCTAGAGCACGGCGGTGGCTTTATTTTGAAGAAATTTTTGATCTCTCATGCTTCACTTATATTATTTTGAGAGTCTTTTAGAACAGCATGGTATTTTCTATGGTCATAAATTTGGTCCTAGAATGATGAGCATCCAAGTTGGGTATAATAAAAACTATCATAGAAAGTGCATTAAAAACTATGATCAATTTGATGCTTGATAATTTTTTTGAGATATAAAGGTAATAATGTTAGAGTCATGCTAGTTGGGTAATTATGAAATTGAGAAATAATTGTGTTGAAGTTGGAAAGTCCCATAGCATGCACGTATGGTAAAAGTTGTGTGACAAATTTGTTGCATGGAGTGCTCTTTGAGTGCTTTCCTTATGAGTGGCAGTCGGGGATGAGCGATGGTCTTTTCCTACCAATATATCCCTCTATGGGCATGCGTAGTAGTACTTTGCTTCAAGGGCTAATAATTTTTTGCAATAAGTATATGAGTTCTTTATGACTAATGTGAGTCCATGGATATACGCAAACTTACCCTTCCACTTTGCTAGCCTCTATTATGCCGCGCAACTTTCGCCAGTATTATGAACCCATTATTTACCTTCCTCAAAACAGCCACCATACCTACCTATTATGGCATCTCCATAGCCATTCCGAGATATATTGCCATGCAACTTTCCACCATTCCATTATTATGACACGCATCATCATTGTCATATTGCTCTTTGCATGATCATGTAGTTGGCATCGTATTTGTGGCAAGGCCACCTTCATAATTTCATACATGTCACTCTTGATTCATCGCATATCCTGGTACACCACCGGAGGCATTCACATAGAGTCATATTTTGTTCTAAGTATTGAGTTGTAATTCTTGAGTTCTAAATCAATAAAAGTGTGATGATTTTCATTATTAGAGCATTGTCCCAATTGAGGAAAGGATGATGAAGACTATGATTCCCCCACAAGTCGGGATGAGACTTCGGACTTTATAAAAATAAAAGAGGCCAAAGAAGCCCATAAAAAAAGAGGCCAAAGAAGCCCACCAAAATTTAAAAAAAATGATGAGACAAAAAGAGAGAAGGGACAATGCTACTATCCTTTTACCACACTTGTGCTTCAAAGTAGCACCATGATCTTCATGACAGAGAGTCTCCTATGTTGTCACTTCCATATACTAGTGGGAAATTTTCATTATAGAACTTGGCTTGTATATTCCAATGATGGGCTTCCTCAAAACGCCCTAGGTCTTCGTGAGCAAGCAAGTTGGATGCACACCCACTTAGTTTCTTTTGTTGAGCTTTCATATATTTATAGCTCTAGTGCATCCATTGCATGGCAATCCCTACTCACTCACATTGATATCTATTAATGGGCATCTCCATAGCCCGTTAATACGCCTAGTTGATGTGAGACTATCTTCTCCCTCTTTGTCTTCATAACCACCACCATATACCACACATATTGCTATGTCCATGGCTTGCGCTCATGTATTTGCGCAAAATTGAAAAGGCTGAAGCGCGTTAAAAAGTATGAACCAATTGCTCGGCTCGTCATCGGGGTTATGCATAAGGGGAGTATTCTGTGTAATAGAGATGAAGCATGGCCTAACTATATGATTTTGTAGGGATAAGATTTCTTGGGCTATGCTATTTTGATAGGACATGATTATTTGCTAGTATGCTTCAAAGTATTACTATTTTTATGTTTTGTAAGCTTTTATCTTGAATCATTTGGATCTGAACAATCATGCCACAATAAAGAGAATTACATTGAGAATTATGCTAGGTAGCATTCCATGTCAAAAATTCTGTTTTTATCATTTACCTACTCGAGGACGAGCAGGAATTAAGCTTGGGGATGGTTGATACGTCTCCAATGGATCTATAATTTCTGATTGTTCCATGCTATTATATTACCTGTTTTGGATGTTTATGGGCTTTACTTTACACTTTTATATCATTTTTGGGACTAACCTACTAACCGGAGGCCCAGCCCGAATTGCTGTTTTTTGCCTATTTCAGTATATCGAAGGAAAGGAATATCAAACGGAGTCCAAATGGAATGAAACCTTCGGGAGCGATCTTTTTGGAACAAACGCAATCCAGGAGACTTGGATTGGACGTCAAGGAGTAGCCGAGGCGGCCACAAGGGTGGTCGGCGTGCCCAGTAAGGGTGGGCACGCCCCCTGCCTCGTGGGCCCCTCGTGGCTCCCCTTACCGACTTCCTTCGCCTATATATATCCACATACCCCGAAAACATCCAGGAGCAGCACGAGAAATTATTTCCACCGCCGCAACCTTCTGTATCCACGAGATCCCATCTTGGAGCCTTTGCCGGCGCTCCGCCGGATGGGGAATCGACCATGGAGGGCCTCTCCATCACCACCAAGGCCTCTCCGATGAGTTGTGAGTAGTTTACCATAGACCTTCGGATCCATAGTTATTAGCTAGATGACTTCTTCTCTCTCTTTGAATCTCAATACAAATTTCTCCTTCCTCTTCTTGGAGATCTATTCGATGTAACTCTTTTTGCGGTGTGTTTGTTGAGATTTGATGAATTGCGGGTTTATGATCAAGTTTATCTATGAGAAATATTTGAATCTCCTCTGAATTCTTTTATGTATGATTGGTTATCTTTGCAAGTCTCTTCGAATTATCAGTTTGGTTTGGCCTACTAGATTGATCTTTCTTGCAATGGGAGAAGTGCTTAGCTTTGGGTTCAATCTTGCGGTGTCCTTTCCCAGTGACAGCAGGGGCAGCAAGGCACATATTGTATTGTTGCCATCGAGGATAAAAGGATGGGGTTTATATCAATTTGAGTTTATCCCTCTACATCATGTCATCTTTCTTAATGTGTTACTCTGTTCTTATAAACTTAATACTCTAGATGCAGGCAGGAGTCGGTCGATGTGTGGAGTAATAGTAGTAGATGCAGAATCGTTTTGGTCTACTTGTTGCAGACGTGATGCCTATATACATCATCATGCCTAGATATTCTCATAACTATGCACTTTTCTATCAATTGCTCGACAGTAATTTGTTCACCCACCATAATAATTATGTTATCTTGAGAGAAGCCACTAGTGAAACCTATGGCCCCGGGTCTATCTTTTATCATATAAGTTTTCCCTCTACTTTTATTTGCATCTTTTACTTTCCAATCTATATCACAAAAATACCAAAAATATTTGTCTTATCATATTATCTCTATCAAATCTCACTTTCGCAAGTTACCGTGAAGGGATTGACAACCCCTTTATCGCATTGGTTGCGAGGTTCTTGTTTGTTTGTGTAGGTGCGTGGGACTTTTGAGGAGCCTCCTACTGGATTGATACCTTGGTTCTCAAAACTGAGGGAAATAATTACGCTATTGTGCTGCATCACCCTTTCCTCTTCAAGGGAAAAAACCAATGCATGCTCAAGAGGTAGCATGCATCTAGAGGTGGACGTGGCGGCGGGAGAGGTAGGAAGGCTATTGCACCTTCCTCGCCACCACCCCAGCTGATTCTCCAGACCACCAGAGTGCTCCATCTTAGGTGGACCCGTCTCGGAGTCCGGTCCATGAGCCTCGGGCCGACGAGCCTCGGGTCGCCGAGCCAATGTCCGATGAGACTCGGGTCCAAGAGTCTTCGTCCCAGGAGACTCGGGTCCTAGAGTCTTCGTCCCTCGTGACTCCAGAGACTGGTGGCCATGCTGATGGTGGCGAGGACACCTTTTCTGACGATAGCTATAGCAAGGGCGAGCTGGTTGAGGGGGGCAAGAAGGTCTACCAGCGTGGTGGTACAAAGCTCCCGTCCGTGCTGGCGACCCGCGACTAGAGGTGGTTGATTGAGCCTAACAGGGAGAAGTAAGTGCATTTACTCTTTTTTAAACTTTTGCCTTCAGGTTTCTTCAAATTAATATCTAATGTGTTGGCCTTTTCATATTGTAGGGGTTGGATAAACGCCTCTGGTGTCCGCAGGCCCAACCAGTTCCTTTGTGTGCTTTGCCTGTATCACTTCCCGGGGTGAGTCACGTTGCCCGGTGAGGGTGAGGTTCCATAGCTAGCACTGACCTAGGAGTTGTACGAGGCTGCCCCGGCCCCGCCAGAGGAGAGGGGCAATGGTGTCGTGTGCGAGATGGTGGCCGACATTATGAGACGGCGGTTTTGGGTAATTTCTCCTTTATAGAATTAAAAATCAACATTACCTAGTGATTGTACTAATACGTGTTGTCTTGTTTGATTGTAGACCTTCTACAGGTATCTTGAGGAACACGAGGCGGACGCGGCTATGGTTCTCGAAGCCGACTGCAAGCGCCTACTTCAGAACTTACGGCATGAGGCTCGGGTGCAGGCTATTCGAGACTACTACGCCTCGACTAACATCAGGAGAGCCAAGAAGAACTATCGCGGCAAGTATCTGAGTAACGAGAAGTACGTGAAGTTAATTACCTATTCTTAAGGCCTTGTACTTAGTTTCCTTGATTTGATTCGTAGACGTAGCGCTGAAATTTCTCTTTGTCTAACTTAGGTGCCCCCGAGATGGTGTGCGGATAGGATGGACTGTTGGGAGAGCTTGGTGGATGAGTGGTGCTCTCCCCAATGGCTAGTCGTCCACAACAAGGCCAGGGATAAGCGTGCCCAGATGCAAGGTGTGCCATACCATCATGGGAGCTCCAACCTGTTTGAGTATGGGGATCACTGGATATGTGGTTTGAGCCCTTAATGATTCATGCAATTTCATTCCTCATGCTAGCTTGAGCCCTTAACTAACATTTTGTTCCTCTCATTTAGGCGCGACACCACAAGAAGGAGGTTCCACCACTGTATAGTGCCCCGTACAAGAAGGCCAAGGCATTCTCAGAGGATGACCTCGATCATCCAGAGAGCTTCAGCAACCTCTCCTCCCACAACAAGCTCGTGAGGTACAGAGACTTTGGGAAGGCGATGAAAGGGGAGGACTTCAACCCGAGCCAGAGTCCTTTTGATCCTGAGCTCGTGATTTGCTATCTGGTGACGGGAGGAAACATGGCTCGGTAGCCATTGGGGATGGACTGATAAGTTGTCCTAGAAGTCTCTCGGATATCAAGAAGTGCCAGATGAGGTCTATTCCTGAGATGAGGCCTCGACCACGACCAATGGAACTCGCCATCAAGGCTAGGGCCCAGGAGCTTCTGGTGGAGGCAAACAGGCAGGCGGCGCAGAGGGAGTTGGAGTTGGAGGAGAGGACGGCTAGTTTGTTGGAGGCGAAGAGGAACCGGAACCACGCGTCTCATCGGGCCCTATATGAGCTCATCGTGGTAAGTTTCTCCTGCATATTAGCCAAATCATGCACATAATGTTTGTTTCATTACTAACTAATATGACTGACTCATGAAAAAAATGTGCAGTCTGTGTGCGAGAAAAACGGTTAGACCCCTCCGCCGATGCCCCAGATTGGTATAGTGGACACCGTGAGTTTCATTTCAATGGTCATTAGTTACTAGTATTCACATTTCAGTTGCATCATGCTAACTAGACATTGCAAACGATCTTTGGTGCAGCATGCCTCCCGACAAGCATCGATCGATCCTTCTCCGTCTCGCACTGGTGCAACCCAGACCGGTCCTTCTCCGTCTGGCACTGGCGCAAACCCGACCGGTCCTTCACCTCCGTGATGATGGTAAGTTTTCCCAAGTGTTTTGCTTAACAAATGCATACTTAGCTTCAGAAATGACCTAGCTCCAAAATGACCTATACTTAGCTTATTTTCCTCAAAAATGACATAATAACCTTACTTAGCTCCAAAATGACATATTTTACCTAGGATAGCTATAAAATGACCTATACTTAGAATTTTTCCTCCAAAATGACTTGATATGCTTAGTTAGCTAAAAATTGCATAACTACCTAGGATAGCTCAATAATGATCTATACTTACCTTAGCTAGTTCATTTATGACATAATTAGCTCACTTGGGAAAAAAATGGCATAATAACCTAGGTTTAGCTCCAAAATGACCTATACTTGGCTTATTTTCCTCGAAAATGACATAATAACCTTACTTAGCTCCAAACTAACATACTTTACCTAGGATAGCTATAAAATGACCTATACTTAGCATTTTTTTCCTCCAAAATGACAAAATATGCTTAGTTAGCTCAAAAATGGCATAACTACCTAGGTTAGCTCAAAAATGACCTATACTTAGCTTCTTCAGTTCATTTATGACATACTTAGCATACTTAGGTAAAAAATAGCATGATAACCTTGGTTTAGCTCCAAAATGGCATAGACTTAGCTTATTTTCCTCCAAAATGACAAATAACCTTATTAAGGTCCAAAATGACCTATTTACCTAGCTTAGCTCTAAAATGACCTACACTTAGCATTTTTACCTAGATTAGCTAAAAAATGGCATTTTTACCTACCTTAGTTAGAAGAAGAATAAGATAAAGAATAGGAGAGGAGAAAAAGAAAGAGACGAAAAATTCTTCTTGTTGTTGTTCTTCTTCTTTTTTCTAACTACCTTGGATTCTGGATTCGGCTGCTGCATCTTTGTTGATGGTTTTTGGGCAGATTTTGCTTGGTGTGCCATGTTATAGCTAGGCTTCAGTGGATTTGATATGACCATGTAGTGATCATTTATGCCTAGTGTCACATATATTTCCAATAAGCTTCAAATTTGTGACTATTATCAATTATACAATTTGAACTCTTCTGCCATTTCCAAGTACACAAAATGTATATTAGTGTGTCATATGTTTCATTTGGTTTATATGGTGTTGATGATCTTTCTCACCCTGTGTCTACCTACCTGCAGATCAACGGGTCTATGGCTCGCAGGGCCATCAAGGACCTGATGGAGAGGGGGCTCATCAGGATGATGTCAATCCACTCCAGCTAGCAGACCTTCACCAGGGCGACAAACACTTGATTTATCATTATCATGTGTACTATGGTTGTTTTCTAGTCTAGTAGACTGAGGTGTTGCTGTTATATTGAAGTTCACTATGTTCAGGGAGCCACTTTGTGCCGCCAGTAATGTTGAATTGCTTTTGAGTTTTGGTACACTTTTAAGATCATTTTGTCAGTGCAATGAAATCTACCTTATATGTTGGATATGTTGTTGGAAACTTATTGTTGGTATGCTTGTCGAAATTATTTTCAAATGTGTGTATATATCTGTGAAATTCTGTGAAATTGAATGAATTTAAGAAAAAACAGGGGCTATACAGGCTCTTTGCCGTCTGCTGGCAGACGGCAAAGAGCTTTGCCATCAGCCAGGAGACGGCAAAGTTGCCACGTGGCAGATACATGTTTAACCTGGGGGGCATTGGCTGACCTATTTGGTTACTTTGCCATCTGCTGGCAGACGGCAAGACCATTTCACCTTTGTCGTCTGCCAGCAGACGGCATAGCATGCCATGTGGCAGCACCTGGGGGCTGGCCTATTTGGTTACTTTGTCGTCCGCTGGCAGACAGCAAAGATGCAAAGGTCTTTGTCGTCCGCCAGCGGACGACAAAGCACGCCGTTGACCCCTTAACGGACCTAAGCTGGCATGTGTGCTGTCCAGGCCCTTTGTCGTCAGCTGGTGGACGGCAAAGACCTTTGCATCTTTGTCGTCTCCCAGCAGACGGCAAAGAGCCCTTTGTCGTAGCCTGTTCAGCCGGATGTGTTGCCATCTGCTGGCTGATGGCAAAGGCCTTTGTCATCCGCCAGGCATGTTTTTGCCGTCAGCCATGGCAGACGGCAAAGTTCCTGATTCCTGTAGTGGCACATGCAAGACATACATCAAGTGTTCTCAAATCTTTAAAGACTCAATCCGATAAGATAACTTCAAAGGGAAAACTCAATCCATTACAAGAAGGTAGAGGGGGAGAAACATCATAAGATCCAACTATAATAGCAAAGCTCACGATACATCAAGATTGTGCCATATCAAGAACATGAGAGAGAGAGAGAGCGATCAAACACATAGCTACTGGTACATACCATCAGCCCCGAGGGTGAACTAACCTCTCCTCATCATGGAGAGCGTCGGGCTGATGAAGATGGCCACCGGTGATGGATTCCCCCCTCCGGCAGGGTGCCGAAACAGGGTCCCGATTGGTTTTTGGTGTCTATAGAGGCTTGCGGCGGCGGAACTCCCAATCTTTGTTCAGTTCTGGAAGTTTTCGAATATATAAGAGGTGTTGGCATCAGGAACAAGTCAGGGGGGTCCATGAGGCAGCCACGAGGTAGGAGGCGCGCCCAGGGGGTAGGGCGCGCCCTCCACCCTCGTGGTGGCCTCGGGACTCTTCTGGTCCATCTCCGATGCTCTGTGGGCTTCTTCTTGTCCAAAAATAATCTCCGTAAATTTTTAGGCCAATTGGACTCCGTTTGATATTCCTTTTCTGCGATACTCAAAAATAAGGAAAAAAAGAAACTGGCACTAGGCTCTATGTTAATAGGTTAGTGATAGGTCTCCAACGTATCTATAATTTTTGATTGTTCCATGCTATTATATTATCAGTTTTGGATGTTTAATGGTCTTTAATATGCTCTTCTATATTATTTTTGAAACTAACCTATTAACCGAAGGCTCAGTGCCAGTTTCTGTTTTTTTTCTATTTTAGAGCTTTGCAGAAAAGGAATACCAAACGGAGTCCAAATGGATTGAAACCTTTGCGATGATCTTTCTTGGACTGAAAGCAAACTAGAAGACTTGGAGATGAAGTGAGAGACGTAACGAGGAGGCCACGAGGTAGGAGGGCGCGCCCCCACCCTCGTGGGCCCCTCGTAGCTCCACCGACCTAGTTCTTTGGCCTATATATATACTCTTATACCCTATAAACATCAGGGGGAGCCACAAAACCACTTTTCCACCGTCGCAACCTTCTGTACCCGTGAGATCCCATCTTGGGGCCTTTTTCGGTGATCTGCCGGGGGGGAATTCGATCACAGAGGGCATCTACATCAACACCATTACCTCTCTGATGAAGCATGAGTAGTTTACCACAGACCTTCGGGTCCATAGTTATTAGCTAGATGGCTTCTTCTCTCTTTGATTCTCAATACAAAGTTCTCCTCGATGTTCTTGGATATCTATTCGATGTAATATTCTTTTGCGGTGTGTTTGCTAAGATCCGATGAATTTTGGATTTATGATCAAGATTAGCTATGAATATTATTTGGTTTATATGCATGATTTGATATCTTTGCAAGTCTATTCGAATTATTGGTTTAGTTTGGCCTACTAGATTGATCTTTCTTGCCATGAGAGAAGTGCTTAGCTTTGGGTTCAATCTTGCGGTGTCCTTTCCCAGTGACAGTAGGGGCAGCAAGGCACGTATTGTATTGTTCCCATCGAGGATAAAAAAGATGGGGTTTTCATCATATTGCTTGAGTTAATTCCTCTACATCATGTCATCTTGCTTAATGCTTTACTCCATTCTTATGGACTTAATACTCTAGATGCATGCTGGATAGCGGTCGATGTGTGGAGTAATAGTAGTAGATGCAGGCAGGAGTCGGTCTACTTGACACGGACGTGATGCCTATGTTCATGATCATTGCCTTAGATGTCATCATAATTATGCGCTTTTCTATCAATTGCTCGGCAGTAATTTGTTCGCCCACCCTAATACATGCTATCTCGAGAGAAGCCACTAGTGTAAACTATGGCCCCGGGCTCTTTTCCATTATATTAAGTCTCTTTTCCATATTATTGAATCTCGTCTACATCTTGCTACTTTCCAATCTATAAACCAAAAATACCAAAAATATTTACTTTACCGTTTATCTATCTCTATCAGATTTCACTTTTGTGAGTGACCTTGAAGGGATTGACAGCCCCTTTATCGCGTTGGTTGCAAGTTCTTGATTGTTTGTGCAGGTATTCGATGACTTGTGCGCCATCTTCTACTGGATTGATACCTTGGTTCTCAAAACTGAGGGAAATACTTAAGCTACTTTGCTACATCACCCTTTCCTCTTTAAGGGAAAACCAATGCAAGCTCAAGAGGTAGCAAGAAGGATTTGTAGCACCGTTGTCGGGGAGATCTTCGTCAAGTCAAGCCATACCAAGTACCCGTCATAAACTCTTCTCCCTTGCATTACATTATTTGCAATTCGCCTCTCGTTTTCCTCTCCTCCACTTCTAAAATGATTTTTGAAAACTTTTGCCTTTTCTTCGCCCCTCTTCCGTTCGTCTCTTTTCACTTGCTTCTTGTGTGCTTGTGTGTTGGATTGATTGCTTGTCACGATGGCTCGAGATAATACTAAATTGTGTGACTTTTCTGATACCAACAACAATGATTTTATTAGCACTCCGATTGCTCCTACTACTAATGATGAACCTTGTGAAATTAATGCCGCTTTGTTGAATCTTGTTATGAAAGATCAATTCTCTGGCCTTCCTAGTGAAGATGCCGCATCCCATCTGAACAACTTCGTTGATTTGTGTGATATGCAAAAGAAGAAAGATGTGGATAATGATATTGTTAAATTGAAGCTATTTCCGTTTTCGCTTGGGGATCATGCTAAAACTTGGTTCTCATCTTTGCCTAAAAATAGTATTGATTCATGGAATAAGTGCAAAGATGCTTTTATCTCTAAGTATTTTCCTCCCGCTAAAATCATCTCCCTTAGGAACGATATTATGAATTTTAAACAACTTGATCATGAGCATGTTACACAAGCTTGGGAGAGGATGAAATTGATGATACGTAATTGCCCTACACATGGTTTGAATTTGTGGATGATTATACAAAAAATTATGCCGGATGAATTTTTCTTCCAGAAATCTTTTAGATTCGACCGCGGGAGGCACTTTTATGGAAATCACTTTAGGAGAGGCTACTAAGCTCCTAGATAATATTATGGTTAATTATTCTCAATGGCACACCGAAAGATCCACTAGTAAAAGGTTCATGCGATTGAAGAGATTAACGTTTTGAGTGGAAAGATGGATGAACTTATGAAATTGTTTGCTAATAAAAGTGTTTCTTCTGATCCTAATGATATGTCTTTGTCCACTTTGATTGAGAATAATAATGAATCTATGAATGTGAATTTTGTTGGTAGGAACAAATTTGGTAACAATGCTTATCGAGGCAAATTTAATCCTAGGTCGTTTCCTAGTAATTCCTTTAACAATTATGGTAATTCCTACAATAACTCTTATGGAAATTTTAATAAGTTGCCCTCTGATTTTGAGAATAGTATTAAAGAATTTATGAGTTTGCAAAAGAGTTTCAATGCTTTGATTGAAGAAAAATTGCTTAAGATTAATGAGTTGGCTAGGAACGTGGATAGAATTTCTCTTGATGTTGATTCTTTGAAACTTAGATCTATTCGACCTAAGCATGATATCAATGAGTCTCTCAAAGCCATGAGAATTTCCATTGATGAGTGCAAAGAAAGAACCGCTAGGATGCGTGCTAAAAAAGATTGGTTTGTGAAAGCGTGTTCTTCTAGTTTTCATGATAATGATGGTGAAGATCTAAAAGTGATTGATGTGACTCCTATTAAATCTTTGTTTTCCAATATGAATCTTGATAAAGATGGGACTGAAGATGAGTCAACTTTAGTTAAAAGGCGTCCCAATGATTTGGAGTTTTTAGATCTAGATGCAAAAATTGATAAAAGTGGGATTAAAGAGGTCAAAACTTTAAGTAGCAATGAACCCACTATTTTGGATTTCAAGAAATTTAATTATGATAGTTGCTCTTTGATAGATTGTATTTTCTTGTTGCAATCCATGTTAAATTCTGATGCTTATAATCAAAATAAAGCTTTTACTAAACATATCGTTGATGCTTTGATGCAATCTTTTGAAGAAAAGCTTGAACTGGAAGTTTTTATTCCTAGAAAACTTTATGATGAGTGGGAACCTACTATTAAGATTAAGATTAAAGATTATGAATGTTATGCTTTGTGTGATTTGGATGCTAGTGTTTCCACGATTCCACGTTTATGTGATTTGTGTGATTTGAAACTATGCACTATAACAGGTTTTTATTTGTTGCTCTTACTATGGAAATGTCCACATTTATTTGGAGGAAGCAGAGACCAAGGTCTGATGATATCTTGCAGCTAATGTGAATAATGTATCCGAAGGTTGTACTTCTTTATCATAGAGGCGTGGATTTGAATCCTTGAGCCGTGCATCCATAACTATAGAAGTTGCAAGAGAGATTTTTTTTTGTTTTCCAGATATACAAGTACTTGCATTAGTCGTCTTAAACTTATGTTATTCGCTTTAGATATTCCAAAAATTGTGTTCTATGTTTGATTGAGATTGTATAGTTATTGATTTGATTTCAACCTTTTCTTAATTTTATATTTAAAGATGTGTGCACATATATAATTTTTTTTCGTCGTCATCATGGCTTATGAGTATTGGAGTTACAGTATGCAGGAAACGGAACCTGGTTTAATTGAGCCTTGATTTAGCATTTTGAGTTGAAATAGGTAGGGACGAACAAAATCTATAGAACATGCAACTCATAGAAAAAGTATAGTAGAATTTAAAAAAGAGTCAATTACATCGTTGGTGCTAAAACTTAGCGTGAAAAATTACTTTGATGCCAAAACTTGCGGCATACATTAAACCGGTGCTACAAGTTGGGTTTGGCGTGCGCATACGGTGCAAATTGCATTTGTATACGGACACGGTGCTGACTAGGCGCGCCACATGGTGTGGGACCCGCTGTCAGCCACTGAATGGCAGAGATAGAGCTTGTGGCATGTTACCCTTGGGATTAATTTTTCTCACAAAAAGGCCACTGACACGTGTCACTCCATCTGTCAGAGAGCAAATTATGTATGTGCAAAAGTGGTGGCTGATGGGGTTCGAACCCGTGATCTGCAACATGCAGGCGAGTCAGCCTAACGTGCAAAAGTGGTGGCTGATGGGATTCAAACCCGTGATCTGCAACATGGAGGCGAGTCAGCTTAACCCACGCAACCAGAACCGTTTTTGTAGTAAATGGATACGTACTTTATATTATTCAGAAAAAAATGATACGCACTTTATATATGGGTCCGAATAACTGCCACACGTGTGGCGTCGATAGGAACCCGCCCGCACGCCTCGTGCGGCGTAGACGGGGATCGGCCCGCACGACCACGTCCGAGCACACAAAAGCACGGCCCGCATGTCCGGTGTGTGGCAACCCCGCCCGCACTGCCCCGTCCGGGCCAGAAGACCGGCTGCCCGCACGACCCAGCCAATCCACGCCTCCGATCCATCCCCTCTCTCGTACGCCGCCATCGTCCCCCACCTCTCGAACCCCAACATTCGTCGCCGGCCATCCCTAGTTGCCATGGCAACCAGGGCAGATCCGTAGGGCGCTCCGACCCCAAACCACGCCCTAACCCTTCCCATCCCCAGCCGCCCACTCCAATCCAGCCCTCCAGACACGATCAACTAAAACCAGGTGAAAAATCTCGATCTCGTCCTTCCCTCTCATCCTTAAGGCTGAAAATCTCCCGATCTTGTACTGGGTCCATACTATAGGGGTAGAACACTGCATGGTTCGGTGTATATTCGCAATTGCCAGGCAGAATACACCAGATCTGCCATGTACTACGTGTGAGGTTAACTTAGGTGCCTAGTTTAGGCACTTAAGTAGTTGGGTATGAAATGGATGAGTAGGAATCCCTAAAAAAGGGCAGGAAGGACGATTTTTGAATGAAGAGGGTGGGAAAAAATAATTGCCACTTGTGTGTAACGACAGTTGCCGCTTGTGTATGATGACAATTGCCACCTATTTTGACATGTTGCTTGCCATCCCTATCTTCCATGTGCAAGCAGCAGAAGAATACAATTCTTGTGGATTATTGATGCCTTTTTGATCATCCAGTGATTGAGAACATGTCGGAAAAGAATCGAGACGCGGAAAGGATGAATCGCGAAGGTGGCGCTGATGCTTGGGGTTCTAAAAGGCCAGAAACACCGCCTTGGGATGCAGCAGAGTATAGTCAACTCATCTATGCAGGGCCGTTGCTGCCACTACTAGAACAGTATGCAGGCGTAGGTATGATGCGTGGTAACAAAAAGAAGAGAGCAGTTGCCAACTTCGCAACAATGAAGATGACATTCTACTTATGTCCTACACTCCCATTTTTTGCATGTTCTTATGACCAAAACACTCTCAGGGGGGCCCCATGGCAAGTTCAGTCACAAGGCGCTAACACTGACATATTTACGGGCAACCAACCTCAACTAGCTAGTATGGCTAATCAAGGTAATGCAAAACCAAAAAAAACACATACTACTGTGGACGTGAAAAATGGACATGCAAAAAAACTGGCAAGAGGACTCACGAGATATCACGGGTGAAAATGCAGGGCCTTCATGCAGCACGTGGCATCAGCCAGCACCCATGTACCTGCCATCGACGTCATACACAGGTCAGTCCATAAAAAAGTGAAGTTGCGGATGTTCAATTAGCAGAAGGGGCATAGTTGGCAGCTCCAAATTGCCATGACTGGACTTCTACAATTGCCATGAATTTAAAACTACATTTGCCATCCCTGGACAACTGTTGTTGCCATCAGTGGACACTTGCAGTTGCCCTGGAGAAACAACTGCAGTTGCCATGCCAGAGCAACTACAGTTGCCATGTCATCGCAACTGTAGTTGCCATGGAGGAACAACTGCGGTTGCCATGCCGATGCAACTATAGTTGCCATGCCAGTAAAACTGCAGTTGCCACATCAGGGGCGACTGCAGTTGCCGTGCTAGCACAAACTGCAAATTGCCATGAATTGACCAACCACTACTATGCTTACAGCGTATTACGCTGGTGGTGACACGGCAATCGTCCCGTGGCAAGCTTCACAAATTGCAGGTGGAGCATGACATTTTGGTGTCACAGACCACACAAGATGGCCAAATGCAGCACAACAAGGTAAGGAAAAAAAAATGAACCACAAAAAACATCACTACATTTGTTGTTTGTAGTTTTTTGTAGGCAAAACAATAGTTGCCATGTTTGTTGAACAGTATCTGCCATGACTGGACAGCTACAGCTGCCACACATGTCCACACGCAGTCTCACGGCTTGCTATTTGAAAAATATGTCGTGCCAAATCAATCGAAGATGGTGTGATCCGTTGTGATACACATCTTATTCAACCAAAAAATCTTACTCTCGTGCTTGTTTTTTCTATTACAGAACCTACAACTACAGTGAACAGCGGTGCGGGGACATCTACTGCGGGGAGCTCTGAGCGCACGGAAGACGCGTTCCACCAGCCAGCAGACTGTCATGCCGCAAACAATTTCGAGTCAGAGTCGGGAATGGCAATCATTCCAGCAATGCCGACGAGCACCCCTTTGAACACAAGCACTAGCAACACAAGAGTAGATGGAACTGCCGCCGATACTGAAGCGAATGATGAAACTGACGACGACGCACAAGAGGATGAAGATGGTGGGCAATCCGAGATCGTGGTACCTCAGCCACCATACATTGGGCAGAGATTTGGATCGTTCGCAGAAGCAAAGGAATACTACCAGGCATACGCAAAGTTCCATGGATTTGCGGTCAACACCGAGTACCATAGGAAAATTAAGAAAACTAATGAGTACAGCAGAGGTGAGATGAGGTGCCACAAGGCATCGAGGAACAAGAAGGGGAAAGGTGTTGCGCATGTCATTCCGAAACGAAAGAGAGGCATCATTCTCAAGAGGGGGTGCCCTGTCCGGTGTAAGCTAAACATAGATGGAGCAACATGGGTGGTCAATGAGTATTTTGACGAGCACAACCACAAACTCATAAAGAAGTTCGACCTGGTGAAATTTCTGACCGCCCACAGAGGGTTCACCCCCGTCGAAAGGAAATTCGTAAAGCTGCTACATGATTGTAACGTCGGTCCATCAAGAATGGTACAGATACTATCTCTCATCCACAGCAAAAAAGGGGACTCTGAGTAGCATGCCGTACATACCAGCTGACGTCACAAACCTACAGGCCAAGTACCGTAGAGAGAGCAAGTTGGCAGACATAGAGGCCACAATAGCCTACTTCGATGCGAAAGCAAAGGAAGATCCAGATTTCTTCTACAGGATAAGGTTGGACGATGAGGATCGTGTCAGGAACATGTATTGGGTGGATGGTGCTGCAAGGAGAGCCTACAAACATTTCCGAGATTGCATTTCATTCGACGCGACGTACCTCACCAATATGTACAAGATGCCATGCGCTCCGTTCATAGGAATAAATAACCACAATTAGTCGTTGCAGTTCGGATGCGGCCTCGTCCGGAACGAAGACACAGATGGGTACGTTTGGCTGTTCAAGACCTTCTTGGAGTGCATGGATGGACTTGCTCCGATGAACATAATAATGGACCAAGATTTCAGCATGCGTGCAGGCATAGAGGAGGTCTTTCCGTTGGCAGTGCACAGGAACTGCAGGTGGCACATTATAAAGAAGGCTGAGGAGACGCTAGGACCGTTCTTTGCCGACCGTCCAGAGCTGCACAAGGCATTCGAGCTGTGCGTGGACCACAGCTTGACGGTGGAGGAGTTTGAAAGGAGCTGGATGGCCATGACTGAAACACATCAAGTCCAGGACAACGAGACTCTTGTTAGCCTGTGGGAGAAGCAAATATACTGGGTGCCGGCCTACTTCGTGCAGTGCTTCTTCCCCTTCCTGCAGACTACGCAGCGCAGCGAGGGGTTCAATGCTGTTTTAAAGCGGTACGTCAGCCCTGGCAACTCATTGCTATAGTTTGCCAAGCAGTACACAGCTTTGCAACAAAAAATTCTGGGATCTGAGCTACAGCAAGAAGCGACCACAGCCCTAAAGCAGCCAAAATTGCTAACGTATTTACCGATGGAGAGGCAAATGAGCAAGATATACACCAACAAGATCTTTAACAAGTAAGTCAGTTGCATTACAGTCTTATTTGCATAAAAAGCACCAAGTCAGTAGGGGCCTTATAGAGTGCAATGCAGTTGCCATGACATGCAGCTGCCATGTTTAATGAAATACTGTTTGCCATGCTTACTCAGATGCAGTTGCCATGTTAAAATGAAAATTTTGTTTTGGCATACTTGCTCGGGTGCATTTCCCTTGTTGAATGAAGTGCAGTTGCCATGTTTTATGCGCTGTGCTTCCATTGGAGCATGTTGGCATGCAAATGCCAATGTCAAAAAATGCTAAAAAAATGTTATATTGCTGACACATATGCTGAAATGCAGTTGCCATGTTTAATGAAATGCATCTGCCCTTTTTTTGAAATGCAATTGACATGTTTACTCAGTTGTAGATGCCATGTTTAATAAAAATGCAGTTGCCATGTTTTATGCAATGTGCTTCCATTGGGGAATGTTGGTGTGGAAATGACGATATCTAGTTGAAAATGTACTGCAATTGCCATGTCTGTTGTACTACAATTGCCATGTATGTTGTAATGCATTTGCCATGTGTAGTGTACTGCATTTGCCATGTTCAACGTAATATATTTGCCATGTTCAATGAACTATGTTTGCCATGTTCAAACAAAATGTATTTCTATTTCCATGACAACATAAGGGTGTACAAGAAAAAGATCGCACGAAAAGTTTAACAGAAAACACACAAAACTTGCAGATTCTAGGAAGAAATAAAGCGTGCCAGCATGTTCACGGCTTTCCGGGTGGACGAACATACGTTCAAGGTGTGTTCTATTTTGGGCATGTCAGATTCAGAACCTGAAGACGCGGACAAAGGAAGGAACTACTTCGTCAGAGCCTCGATAGGCAAAGGCGAGTACTACTGCCAATGCTGCAAATTCGAACGGGACGGCATTGTGTGCTATCACATACTAAAAGTCATGGACATGAACGCTGTGACACGCATGCCCCGCCATTTCATAAGGAGGCGATGGACTTGGGACGCTGACGACGCCTTGGCGCCGCAGACAACACACACAGTTCTGGCTGTGCATGACGAGAGACCTGAGTCAACCATGGAAGCCGTGAGGCACGTTGTGCTGACAAAGAACTATGCTGAGCTAATTGATGAAGCGTGCAAGAGTGATGACACAGCGAGAGTCGCAGAAAAACACAGGAAGGCACTGAAAAGAGAGCTTGATGAGATCAAAAAAAGGAAAGCCGAGGAAGCCTTACACCGGTTCCCCCACACATCAAGTGTGCCTTCATCCACGGGGCCATCGTCTGAAAACTTGGAGATAGGATCTGGAACAGCAAGCACACAAACCCAGGTCAGGAACCCACCCCGTTCCATCACAAAGGGTCGTCCGAGAGAGATAAGGTACAAGTCGGGACTGGAGATTCAAGCAAAACACAAGAAAACGAAGAAAGGGGCGGGCAATCCATGAGCAAAAATTGGGGCGCTGTGACATGGTCCATGTGGACATTTTGTTTTGTACCCCTATACGATGGGATTTTTTTTAATTGGGAGAATGACTCTTGAGGGGGGACAGAAGTAGAAGGAAAATTCATTGAATGGATAAATGCATTTGCCATGTTATGGGTACTTAATCTGCCATGTTATGTGTAGTTAATCTGCCATGCTATTTTATACCAAATATGCCATGCTATTTTATACTAGATAAGCCATGCTATTTTATACTAAATATGCCATGCTACTTTATACTAAATATGTCATGTTAGTTGTACTGGATCTGCCATGTTAGTTGTACTGGATTTGCCATGTAAGTTGTACTGGATCTGCCATGTTATTTATGATGTATCTGCCATGTTAGCTGTACTGAAAATTTCCGGATGCTTTTTGTAATGACTCTGCATGGCATATATCCCCATGACAAATACGATGCGGTTTAGAAGCACGTAGTGTGTTGTGTGCAATGTATGGGAAAACAAGTTGGAAAAAAAAGTGTAAACGTGCATAAACCGCAGCAAAGGTTATGGCTACATGATAAACCTACCCAATGCTAGCCGGTGCAATTAGCGATGAAAAAGAACAAGCAAAACAGCCAAAAATGAAAAAATGACGATGACTTTCACTAACCATGTCTGTTGAACTACATTTGCCATCTTTTTTTTAAAACATCGTAGACGCATTCGAAACAGCAAAAAACAATGCTAGAAACGACGAAACCACTGTCGTAATGATAAACATAAAAACAGATCTGATGTAACGCCTAAAATAGGTTCACGTCCACACATGTATTACAGAAAACACTAAAATGTCGCTAACACGCCACCATTACATAGTAGGCTACACGAGGTTGCAGTCATAACGTAGCACACAAAACATAGTTTTCGACAAAGAACAGAGAGATAGTACCTTACATTCCTCAACAACAGAATGTAAGGTATGCGTCTGGTGTGTAACGCCACGTGATCACTTGTACTTCTTGATGACTTGCTTGACAGCTTCCTCCACGAACTCGCGTGCTCCGGGCCGCTTGTTAAAATCTTCATTCGTTAGCCAGTTCCATGTGCAGATTTTTCGGAGCTCAACGACCGTTGCATTTGTGATAGCGGGGACAATTCTGCCTTCCCACTTTGCAAAGTATTCCAGCGCGTGAAAGCCACAGTCCGTCCTGCACGAGGAAAAAGAGTTCAGGTGAACACGCAAAAATGGACAGCTGCAGCAAAGATGGACTTCAGTTCAGATGTGTCAACAAAAAGAGGGGGTGGATTGATGTAAAAATGGCACATGAAGGAGCGGGTTAAAAGAAATTACGTGTTCCCTTGCTTCACAGTCGCCACATACTCAGTCGGGAAATGCCTGATCTGGACCTTTGAATGTTCGTAGTGACGGTTCCAAGTCTCTTTGAGGTTCTTGATGAAGAGTTCGGCATGCGTAGTAAGGTCTGCATCAGCTTCCGAACGGATTGAATCAAGCACCTCGATACGTTGGTTCTTCAGGTCAAGACAGACCGCATAGTGGTGACCACACTTGTCGTGTCGGTCGTGTGGTGCAAGCTCCTGGAACATGGGGAACATGACCTGCATTTAAAAAAGTGAAGAAATGAGATACAAAGTTCACATAAAAGAACAACAGAGGGACAAAAAAATTAGAATCACGTAGAAATGTTTGATTATGGGTGGGAGTAGTTGAAAGAAAGTTGCCGTCCATTGTATGAACAAAATGAGCCATGTATTTTACTATCAAGTTGCCACATAGTTTGCATGGGGATACAAAAAATCAAGAAGCCAGTGTGCACGGCAACTGTTGCCACATGAAAACTTCTGCCACACAAACACAAGTATAGGTTCTGGCAAAAAACCACGCCATGTGAAAAAACGGTGCAGATAGGAAAGGAGTACTCACATATTTCTTCAGTGTGAGCTTGAAGTCACCGTGTTGTGCAAAATTGTTCCTCAGGATTTTGTGGTGGAAGTCACCATCGCATATTTTGCAGGTCACACTGTAATGCATGATTATCTTGTCGGCGCATACATCGGTGTGATTGTTGATGTAGTCAATCCCGCATGCAACTACATTCGTCGACATTTTTCCGTTTGGCCTCACGGACTCGGCAAGATCACCCAGGTCGACGTACGTCGCTCCGCACTGAATGACTTTCGTTCTGTCCAAACATGAGCTGTATGAAAACGATATAGCATGGAAGAATCATGCCTACTAAGTAAAAAAAATATGAAAGAACTAAAACGTAAGCGGACCATTTATAAAAAGTACGAAGTAGATAAATGGTAAAAAGGAGCAAGCAAGATGAGAGATTATGGGGTATGGTAATTTACGCTTTCAGCTCCTTCATGTGCTTGCTGTTGGTCCTCGCATTTCCAAAACGCTTGACGATATCGTACAGCTGGGTCTGTTCCTTAGTGGCCCTGAATTCGGGCTCGTAGTCTTCCGCGGGGGGTGGGTGAACTACCCTCTGCTGCATCACAGGACCAGGGGTGACACTCCTAATGGTATCCTCAGATACCGTATCTGCAGGCACATTGGAACTTGATTGCCCTTGCCCTCGTGAGGAACTCCTCTGCAATGTTGTCTCCTCGATCATGCGGTAAACTTCATCAAGTGACGGTGAAATCTCCTCAGGGGTGGCTGCAATGAATATAAAAAAAAGTGGGTTAGGATACATATAAAATCCAAAAACAGATGGATTGTGAGGAGGTAAAGGTCCATGATGTGATATGTAGGTAGAAAAAGTGGGGCAGTTGCCATGGGTGGTCCAACTACAGTCGCTATGACATAGCAAATACAATTGCCATGTAGTTGCACTGTAGTTGCCACCTAGTTGTACTGTAGGTACCATGTCACAGCAACTGCAGTTGCCATGTTGTGTCGGCTCCACTTGCCATGTGAATGCCGTATGAAAAAATGCAGCATGGTAGAAAAAATGCAGGTGGCATGATGTGGCAAATCCAGTTGCCATGTGTACTGAACTGTATTTGCCATGTGACAGCAACTACAGTTGCCATGTTGAAATAACTTCAGTTGCCACGTGCTTGCCCAAATGTCAAACGCAGCATGGCAGCAAGAAAAAAACGTAGGTGACATGGTGCATCAAATCCAGTTGCCATGTCGTCACATGGCAGTTGCCGTCACAAGTGAGGACCCCCAAAGAATGTGATTGGGACAAAAGTCAAACTACAAACATGTATACAAGAAAATCGTAAGTGCGTGATGAGTGTACCTTGCACAATTGGCTCTGCGAACTTGACAGCCTTCCTGCCCTCGACCATTGGCTGCGCCATCATTGCGGGCATGCCTCCTGGGAAAGCAAAGGCAACTGGTATAGGATCGTGCACCACCGGTTGATCTTGACTGATGCCGAGGCTGAAGCTCGGTGGGGTAAAGGCCATTGGGTGCCTCTCATTCCTACTAGCCGGACCACGAACGACTTTTGGGGCAGAATCCAAGGGTGAAAGATCGATAAGCATATCTGAATCGGCTGCTACAAAATGATCGGCCTTATTTGTAGGGCGGGGCGTGTTGTCAGCGGTCTCAGCCGCAGCTTTCATGACAATCTTCTTGTTTGGACTGTAGGGGACACCGACATTGACTGGGAGCCTGGAAGTGCGCAGATTTATGCTGGGGATTTCCGCTGCGGGTGAAGGCGCAGTCTGCTCCGGGTGTTCCTCTGCGTCACTCGTGCCCGGCTTGACACCTGCATCAGTTGTGCTCCGGTCTTGCGGTTTCTCCATCACATTGATTTTTGCAGGTGGCGGGAACAGTGTGGACGCAGGAACATAACCAGATTCGTCTCTCCTGCTCCTAGCTACAGCCGGAGCGTTGGGTATGTCTGTTGATTGCTTGCGGGGGCTACGACGCCTAGGTGGAAGACCAGCACGCGGAACGGTCGCCTTAGCAGTATCTCCACCGACAGGAGCTGGAGCTGTTGTGCCAGGATTCTCATCTGCAGATGGCATATCCTTGTGAAGTGCCGCCTCAGCCGCTTCTGTCATGGACACAGGTGAGACACTAGGCACGCGCTTGGAATCAGTGTCAGATGAGCGGGAATCTTCCTTGCCTAGGTTGGTCTCGGGAGCATCCACTTCGACGCTTGCTAATGGGGTGGCATGGCTCACAGCAGCATCCTTCATTGCCAGAAGAGTTGGCAATATTTCAGCTGTCCTGGCGGATACCGACTCGTCACTCCCCGATGTACGGATGCCTGTTGTTCTAGCCTGCACATCTGCAGCCGGCGGAGATGGTCGGCCACTTGCATCAGAGTTAGTGGGAGCAGTTGACGGTGCAGCAGCAGTATTGTCGCCTGGCGCCTCATGTACATCTGAGTTGCCACCTGTTGACAATTTTGAATGCAGGCGTTCGAGTGGGTCTCTACTGATATGCTTGGCCCCGCGCGTAGTAGTCTTCTTCACCCTGCAAAGGAAAAAAAGCACGTGAAAAATGGTATGAAAAAAATGGACAAAAAAATATGTTTGCAATGATAGAAGCATTAAAAAACTAAAAACAAGTGGAAAAAGCTGGTAGTTGCCATGTAAGGGGGTCATGAGTTGCCATGTGCCATAGTTAGCAGTTGCCATACAGCAGCAGTTATCAAAGTTAGGCAAATTGAAAGGAATGATAGAAAATGTCTGATCTGTGAGGAATGCAATTTCAAAATTAGGTGGGGGATGAACTCTCAGAAGAAAATGGTAAAAAAAAAGATGACAGTTGCCATTAGGTACAGAAATAGTTGCCATTTGGCCTAGATGCCAGTTGCCATGTAAAGATAATAGGAGTTGCCATACATTTAAAAAATGAAGGAAGAACTCATTTGGAAAAACAGCAGTTGCCTCGTGGGGGATGATAACAGAAGAACATGTGACGAAGCAGACCAGTTGCATTGAAAAATCAAGAAAAAAACCGCTATCTCAAATGAAAAGCACATGGAGAAACCTACTTCTTGACTGCCTTCCTCAGGTCAGGCAACACGACAGAATCCCCGGTGTTGGTCGTCGTCGTACGAGCAGAAGACCTGGTGGAAGGGATGTCACCGGCAATGGGGGCACCTTTGTTCAAGCGAGCAGAAACACGGGTTGGCATTGGCGCCTGTTTCTTCGTAGCTGCTCGTCCACCAGCGGTCGGCTCACTGCACGCAACAGATGGAAGGAAAAAAGAAGGTGGCAATTGTCAGACAACAAACTAATTGCCGCGCTTGACAAAAAACAAGTGCAAAAGAAATGGATGAGATTGTTCCAAAGAAAAGATACACAGCAGAAAACTAAAATTGAGAGTCGAACCTCTTCCTGGCAGCTACGGGGTCGATCCTAGACCTCTTGCCAGCAGAACCCTGCCCAACATCCTCTGGAGCCCTCCCCCTCCTTGATGGAAAACCCCCTCGCCTCTCGCAGCCGTATGTTCTTTCACTTTCTCCGGTGGGTGGGCACCTGTTGCATCCTTGCCCTTGTTGCCGCATGTGCGAACTTCAGCGTGTTCATCATCATCGGTGTCATCATCGTCGTCCTTGCTGAAGCCAGCGTCTCCATCCACATCATCATGTGTGTCACCGGGCTCTTGGGAGCTGTTGTAGTCATACCGGCCACGGCAACCGGTTGGCCGATGTGTATGTTCTGGGACAAATGAAGTGAACTGCCTCGCAACCGCGTCGCTGTCAGAGGCACTGAGGGATGTCCACCCCTCAACCAACTTCCCGAGCAGGCCGGTCATTCCGGATGCAAACTGCCCAATTAGATGCTCCACTGGTGCCCTCGCATGTGCACGAAAACAAGAAGCATCAACAAAACAACACCCGTACTGCATTCGCTTCCGCGACATCAACATGTAATCCACGGCAAATCGTAGATGTGGACATTTTGATTACCTCAGAAGGGCAAGACGGAGCTGAGTGCACGTCCATCCACTTTTCAAATTTTTGAGGCCCCCCAAACACGCTGTAGTCTATAGCATGCTTGGCCATCAGCTATGAAAAACAAAAAAAGAAATTGTAAGCATGCCTTATAAACCACAGACGGTTGCGTCATGTCAAATTTGTAAGCATGCCGTGTGAAAAAGACATAAACAAAAACTAACCTGTAGTTTTCCATATGTGCCATCAGTTGCCCTGTCTGCGGCAAGCACAGCCTTGACAGCGCTGATGGTCCACGCAGAAACAGCAAACTTGTGAGTAGGCGGCGGGCCTCCTATCCCGGTGAAATCCACGGTGGACAGGTCAAGAGAGTCGACATACATGAGCTGATTTAAAACAATTTTGCAAAGAAAAGAAAATATCAGTTGCCATCGTGGTTAATTTGTAGTTCAGAAAAAAAAAGAGCAGGATAATGTATGATCCAACGATAATATGTATGTGTTAGTTGCCATCAAAGTGTGATGGCAGTTGTCATCCTACTGTGATAGCAGTTGCCATGCTAATATGAAGGTAGTTGCCACATTGTCAGTATGACAGTTGCCACATTGTCATTATGGCAGTTGCCACATTGTCACTATGGCAGTTGCCATCTTGTTATGACCAGATTGTCATGCATGAAATAAAAGTACGTTGTAAACAAAGAGTTCACACAGAGATCTGGTGAAAATAAATACCATTTAGTACAGACGACAACCCTTCTGGTACATCTTGTTTTTGAAAGCATCGTGGAGAAAGTCGGCAATAAACTTACACCAGTTCATACTCTTCACGTTTTTCAGATTCGCCTGCACCACACAAAATTTCAGGGCAAAAAAGTTTGCCGCGTCAGAAATCAAAACGGAAGAAATGCAACGAAAACACTGGCAGTAGCAAGCATGGATCATTCACCAGGATGGGGAAACATTTGTTGCTTGGGCGAAGAGAAGTGGTCGGCGCGAAAACAGCTGAGATGAGGTACATGAGTAGCTTCATCTTGAAAACTTCTCCGTGCGTCGTCATGTCCTGCAGAGAATCTGCCAGTACAGACGTGTTCGGCATTGCCTCCAACCCAGGAAACAAACGGGCGAACAGCTCTTCCTCGATCTCATTATTAACCTCGTACGGGACTTTGATATGTTCCCGAGGCACACCCAAAGTGCAGAACACGGATTCCTCATTCAATGGAAGTCTTCCCCGTCCCGGGATCACGAATTCCCTGGAGGCGGGATCGTATATCTCACCAAGCCAGTCGCATACTGGGTTGACAAGGTTCGTACACCGGACATCCATCAGAACCTGCATACCCATCTCAGCAGCAGCTCCCTTTTGATCGTCAGTGAATTTTTCAATCAACACGGTCAGACGTTCCTGGGAGGCTCTGTTGCGAATACGTTTCTTCTTCTGCAAAAAACAAACACAAAAGTGTTGAGCTGTTGCCATGTTTTTGCAATGTTATGAAAATTTAGTTCATGATGGACGACTATAAAAAAGATCTAGCTGCCAACAAATAACATAAATCAGGAGGAGGGGGGCGGGTGTGCGGACAGTTACCTCATCGCCCTCTTTTCTCCGTCCAGTTGCCTGGTTACGTTGAGGTGGATCCATGAAATCGTCATCATCACTTTGATGATCGCCACGAGCCATTCTGCTGATGTAGGAACAGACCAAATTGTTAATGGCCAAAATGTAAAATGCAATGGGTAAGCAGTTGCCACCTAACAGAAAAATATTAACTATTTGAATGCAAATGTGGTTGCCATACTATGCAGCCAGTTTGCCACACTGTCATATCTGTATTGTGGCAACAGACATTGTGTTCACATACTGTATTGCAACATGATTATACAAAAATCCAAAGTGGCAAACACGCCAACTCGATGTGCACATTAGTTCCGTCCAGTGCTACCGATTGTGGCAACTATCAAAGTTTGGAAACTGTCGCAAATAATTCAGAAAAAAAAACAAGTCTCACAAATGAAAAAGAATGTTTGAAGTTACTATTATGTAAATTCAGTAAAAAATCAGTTTGCCTCGTTCAAGAGCGTGTATGTGGCAACTATCTCATTCATTCAGTAAATTTTAGTTGCCCCCCTTGTGTGTGAGCTTGAACACATTTGTGGCAACTATGACAGTCAGTTTCAGAAAATATGTTGCCGCAGAAGAGAACACATTTGTGGCAACTGCCACATTTGTTCATGTAGTTTAGTTGCCATACACCTGTTCACGTTCGGTCATACTACCATAGTTGCCACATTCAGAAAGCATATTTTTTCTGGTTATTTATCGTACAAGTTCAGCAGAATTAAAATTTGCCACATGGGAAGAGCATGCGTGTGGCAACTGCCACAGGAGTTCAAATGAAATTAGTTGCCACCTCGTTTTGCGGTGGCAACTATGACAGTCATTTTCGGAAATCTGTTGCCACATGGGAGAACACGTTTGTGGCAACTACCACGTTTCTTCAGGTAGTTTAGTTGCCGCACATTTGTTCACGTTCAATCATACTGCCAATTTCGCCACAGTCTGCAGTTTCAACCCTAAAACTAGACTAGGTCTAGGTTTCAATGGCAACTGCTTCAACCTCAAAATCACCCCTACAATTCTCGCGCGAAATGGCTGCAACCCCAAATTTCGAACCAATCCGCACCAAAACAACCCGGCGGACAACTCTCAAAATCCAAATGCAAGACTAATGCGTTGCCTACGAGCAGGCATAGCCTCACCGACGATGCCGCCGCAGCGGCGGCGACGAAACTACCCACTCCCACGAAGCAACGGCAGGCACACAACTATGGCGCACCACCGCAGCGGCGGGAACGCCGGCGCACCGCCGAATCGCCGGAATTTCTAGGAATGGATCTAGAAATCGAACAGGGAGGAAAGAGGGGAACAAAATCAGGGAGGGTATGCGATAGATGAAGCGAGCATTACCTTCGACCCGCACGCGTTCCGGCGACGCCGCTCCGCTCCGACGAGCACCACCAACGCCCGCGAACACCGTCGACTGTCCCGCCTCCACCGTCGCCTTATCCCCTCGCCTTCTCCTCCAGTGGACTGTAATGCGAGTGGGTTGTGCCAGTAAATGCGACGCGGGGGAGAGTGAATGGAACCGTGAGGGAGAGGGTGGAGGGGTGTGCGACGTGTTTGACGTCAACTGCGGTCGGACCGTGGCGTGCGGGCGCATGGCAGTTCCACCGCACGCCTCTCAGTGGCAACCGCTGACCGCGGGATGGCAACTACCGTGCGGGCGAACCCACTCGCACACCGCACACTAGAATCGTCCGACGTGGCGCCGAAAACCAGCCCTTTTGCTCCAAGATTCGTGCAAAACGAAACCAACGGCGATGCTTGCGTGTGGACGGAGTGGTGAACGCCCACACGTGTGGGCGTTAACATTTCCGTTATATATTCGTTTGACCTTAAGAAGGCCCGACACCCTATGGACCATTTTGCACTGTTATTTGTTACAAAAATTATAAATTATATGCAAATAATAATTTTGTATTATAAAAAATTGCAGAATAAAAATGAACACTTTTATATAATACATAAATATTTTATTCAAAGCATGAAAATTTTAAGTATACAATATCATTTATTTAAATATATAGAAAAAAAATTACTTGGATATTTTCATTGAATATGGAAAATATTACGTGCATAATTTTCTAATTTATAGCTTAAACATATGGGTAATTTTTGAAATAGTACGTGAATAGTTGTATACTGTTGTATACTGTTATATTATTATGTAAGATTATAATTTACATATATTTTATAAACTTCTGAAATAATAACGTTGTCGAGTGGGGTGGCCACGCGCACCTAATGACTACATGTCGCTGGTTTGAATCTTAGCCAACGATTTTTTACATTATATGAATATATGTTTCTTAAAGCATGAACACTTTTATAGACTAGATGGGTATTTTGTTAAAACTGTGTACATTTATAAACTTATATAAGCATTTATTAAAATATATAGAAATATTCAAAAAGCATGAACACTTTTATATACTACATTAATATTTTGTTAAAATTGGGAAGATTTGCTTGTCAAAAAAAACTATGAACATTTTAAACTTATGTAAGCATTTATTAAAATATTTAGAAAAATAAAAAAATCTTAAAGCATGACACAAGATTATGATTTACATATTTCCTAAAAAAGATTATAATGTGCATATAATTTATATATTTATAAAATAACACTGCAAAATGGTTTAGGGCCTCCAGCTAGCTTAATGCCGCATGGATATATAGAGTACGTTTGTAATCATAACAGAAAACTGCTCTTGTTGTGTTGGTTAGGCATACCAGCCTCCACGCGGCAGATCATGGGTTTGAATCCTGTCGGCCACCATTTATTTTTGCACACAACGGACACCATGCCACATGACACGCCTAGTCAGCTCATTTTCCGTATACAAATGTGATTTGCATCATACGTGCACGCCAGTGCAAAGTTCAACGTATGCCACAATTTTTGGCACTAAATTAATTTTTCACGCCAAGTTTTAGCACCTGTGGTGTAATTTAATATATTGTAGAGACGTGCTTCGCCCATGCACACTAGCTATAGGGGGTTAAAAAGTTGATCAAGGGTCCGGAAATATGTACGTTTACAGATCTATTCACAGGTTTCGAGAAAATATTCACAAGGGTCAGAACATATTCATGGATTAAGAGAAATACGTACATTGATTGGATAAAAAGATGTTTACAGGGTTTAAGAAAATACATCCACGGATTATGTTACTCCACATGCTCTGAAAAGGATGACAAAGGTTTTTTTTTTCCTTTTTTTCATAAAAAAAGAGGAAAAAGATGAACAGGAAAAACGGGAAGAAAATAAATAACCTTATAAGACCTATAAATTTTGTAAGAATATTAGTTTCGGCCCAATTACTTGACGTAAAACAGAGAAGATAAGAAGTCAAGAACGAATTATAACAGAGAAAAAAGTTAGCAGGAAAATCGGGAAGCGAGCTCCACAGGTAATGCGCATATCTTATTAGCCAGTGTCGGGCATCGTTTGGGGCTTCCAGGATCATTTGCGCGGCCTGCCAACGGATCTCTTCTTCCACGTCAGTTCGCCACACGGTCAGTGTCGCAGGAGGCGCAACAAACTCCCTCCCGGAAGAGCTGCATTGCGTTCGGCCATCACACTCATGTTTACAGAGCCGAATGAAAGGAGGATAGTTCTTTATGGTACATACCTGCTGCATGAGTATCTGACCTTGAGGATGTTGGCCCAGCGCTCGCTCTCTATTTCCGGGAGGGAGAGGTCGACGACGATCCTGCGCGCTACGTTGCAATACAGGTAGCCCAAGGCGACGGTGAGCGAGTCATCGGAGTGCTGCACCATGGGTACCCCGGCGGTGACCTTCTGTATCGTCGACTCGTCTCCCACGCGTGACAGCGTCAGATGCAAGTCCTGGACCGCGACTGCCCGCAGGCTGGCAAGGCACTGGGAGATTGCCATGGTCAGACCATGGCCATCTGTGAGCAGCTGCGCGCTGCCGTCGACCCTGCTGAAACCAAATGTGTGGACTGGCACATTGCCAGTAGGGACCTGGCTTGCTTCGTGCTGCCGGTCAGACACGAGCACGATTCCGACGATGCGGTTGTCGCTGAACTTGCGGTCGGTGAGCACCTTTAATCCAGTCTTCAGACCTTCTTCGATGTTTGTGCCACCGCAGGCGATAAGGCCATCGACGATTTCCAGCAGCTCCCACCGCTTGGCCCGGGTGACCTGCCGCAGCGGGCACTTCCTGGCGGCGGCATTGTTGAAGGCGACGATGGAGAGGCGGTCGATGGGGCAAAGATCCCTTACAACAAACTGCATGGCGGCTTTCATGTCGTCCATTTTTTCGCCCCACATGCTGCCACTCACGTCCAGGACAGCAACCAGGTCCAGGCCCGGTCGGTCGCCGCCGGTGAGCTCAACCATCACTTTCTGATTGTACTCTCTGAGTGGCACCTCCTTCTTGCTCTTGATCACCAGCTGCACTATAAGATTGAGATAAGGGTGCATGTTACTCCCTCCGTCCCATAATATAAGAACGTTTTTGACGCTAGTGTAGCGTCAAAAACGTTCTTATATTATGGGACAGAGGGAGTACTTTTTTCTGATTATTACGTTTACATTGAATGGATTGCTAATTGACTTGTTAAGCAAATCCACCAAATTCCTGCACGCACGCAAAAATCGCTTCTTTGACGTAAGGTTCATTCGTACGTATCAGCTAGATATTTTCTACTCTTTAAGAGAACACAATCAGAGTTTCTGTACATCGGGCTTGAATTTAAACATGCACTTGCCTGGACCAACACGTCCCTTTCATAAGTAGTTTGGTTCATTATAACAATTTTTCTAGTTTTCACGTCGAATGCTTGCTAAACAGTAATGCAAAGAAGTAACCCCTCGATATCTGCAAACTTGCATATAGGAAAATCATCTGCAACAAGAGCATGCGGGTTTTGGGTTACTAGACCTGAATTTGGAGGAGCAATGTCAATTGGCTCGTCGTCGTTGAAGCTCACGGTAGAATCTGCAAATTAAGACAAACACTAGGGTTAATGAACCCTGTTGACCTTAATATATAGGCATGATGAGCCGAAACAAATGCTGTAGCTTAAGAAAACTAAAATATGAAACGACACATTTGTAGTATTGACTAGTGATATACTCTTCCTCTCAAATTGTTTTGCCGTGATGCCATGAACTATAGCTAGAATTGTATGCTTACCTGAGCTTGAGCATATTTTTTCGAAATCCCGCTTTCTTTGGTACTCGGCGACCTACAGGCACAAACTCTTAGTGGTAAGTATACTTCCTAATTTACAAAGGCCAACGCTAGCCATCAGCCAGCTGATATGGCAGAAAAATAAGCCGGCTTCTCTACCGTTCAATCCCCTCAAGTGGACGAATCTGAGATGTTCTGTCACTGCAACAAAAAATGCACCAAACGTAATGTTTGTGGCATTGGAGAAAAATATTTGTTGCATAGGCCCAAAAAAGGAGGATAGTCCTTTATGGTACACATCTGGTGTATCAGTATGTGACCACATCTGGTGTATCAGTATGTGACCTTCCGGATGTTTGCGCGTAAGAACACAATAAGCTGATGTAAGAGGGCTATACGAGATAAAATAATATACTCTTACTGAGTTAGAGGAGAGAGAAGAGAAGTGAGATGTAGATTAAGAGCCAGCGGTAGCACGTGCTCCTAGGCACTATATAAGAGTGTGAGGTGGGTCATGTATTGACAAAGTAATATAATTTTATAGCTAGCTATTGTATATGTTGGCTATTGGATTAGCTATACATGACAATGACTTTATAACAGCAGCTGGCTCTACTATTGTTCTTACTATAAAGGGCACTTACCGGTACTCTGCACCGCATCTGGAGCTAGGTGGTGTTCACCTGTGTGCAAGAAGCTAGTGGAGAAAGGTCGAGGGTAATATGATTGAGGGGGCTGAAAGTGCGTCTTGGACCACTAGTGGATTTGATGATTAACATAAGAGTGAAATTTTAAGATGCTCCCAAATTGTTCTGGGCCATTCATTTACACTGATCAAATGGACATGAGACGTCATGTTCCCTTTTCAAGGCTAATAGTGTCTTTGCACTTCAATAGTTTCTGGTAGTTATTAAGAATTAAATGGCCAGAGTAAATGAAACAAACCTATTACACCCATATCAGTGCCAAATCAAATTACTATTAAGTGTGTGCCTTATTAATGCGGATCATATGTTAGGAAAACCATGTGGAGGGATTTTATATAGTATCTCCCAAGTATTGCTTTTGAGTACATTAAAACTAGTAGTAGTTTGATAGAAAATTCGTGTTATTTTGATAAATATCTTATGCAAACATCTCTCAAGGACACTTAATTGGTATGGATCTTTGTGGGGAAATTTCAGATTATATTAATTCATGAATTAATATAAGAGGCGGCGGCGGCGCGTGGAAACCATAATCG
>NC_041393.1:16501227-16515120 GCF_002162155.2 Triticum dicoccoides
GCCTAGACATTTTTTGATGATGATGGTTTGGAATTGTTAACTAAGTAATATAGGAGTAGCATTTCGGTATTTATTCTAGACAGTCAAATAGAAGAAGATTGATTTGGTCTTTTTGGAGAACAAAAAAAGTGTTTTTTTCTCTTACGGGTAGAACAAAAAGGCTGGTAGTATAGAAAAAGATTGGTTTTTTCTGATCCTCAAAAAAAATCGTTTTTTTTCTAGTGGGCTGAATCTGTGCAGCAACAGAAATGTCTAGCTGGGTTGTGGGTGGGCCGAGTGGGGGACAGAGTGGTCAATTCACAGTGAGGGGCATTGGAGGTCGCGATTAGGGTTTCCACACGCCGCCGCCGCCGCATGTACACAAGGTGGAACTTGTTTAGTACCACCTCACTTACTCAAGGGATAGGTGGGTGGTGCTCTACTACAAAAGAGACGGTGGGGGCGAGTAGGCGGAAAGCAAGTGGCTTGGGCGGCCAAGCACAACACATGCATTGAGCTCATAAATATAAAAATGAAAAAGAAAAGTCAAACCCGATGGGTGCCCGAATGGGTCGGGTTACCCGATGGGTTGGGGCATGGGTTCGATTCCAGACCCATGGGTAGGGTTGTGGGCGAACTATCGACCCAATTGTTATTCGGGCATGGGTTTGGGAGAGGTTAACCCGACCCGATTGCCAGGTTGAATTGTAACTAAGTGAGGTTGCATTTAATGATTTTTGGCTCATACAGTCATACTTGCACGTGATTGGTTGAGTAATGTTTTTCCCTATGATAACATGCAAGAGTTGTATGTTAGATAAGATACAACTTTGATCTCTCCTTATTAACTACAGTGCCACATCGGCATTTTGTCTATGAACGTGCTAAGAAACTTGCATCGTGAAAGGCCTGATGGCTATATGAACTTGCCATGTCATTTAGAGCTATCATCTATAACCTTCTCTCTATCTCTTTTTTACATTTGTCTAGGAGCACGCGTAGAGGTGGGTCCTTTCATGAGAGCCCACTCCCCTAACTTATTCATGTCTCTCCCTTTGATGATAGGCAAAAGTGTCACAGCTATAAGCCATTTATTGTACTTCCTCTAATTAATGAAACATGCAAAACATCCAAGTGCATTGTTGCCAGATTTTTTGGCAGATACCGTAAGATTCTTATGGTGATATCTTTGGCCATTTAATACCTTACCAAACAATTATTTTTACCTTAATTATATCCAGAATTATGCTCTATCAACCAACGGCTCAGATTAAAACCTCATCTTACCTTGAGGAAGGTAAGGTGGAGCATGTTAAAAGAGCTCAATCGAAGAACAATTAAAGAACTAACCATTTGAGTATTAAACATGTTTAGCCGCATAAGCTCGCTAGTTGGAAGTGTAATAGAAACTACTAAAAACATTTCAAAAGATATAGAAAGAAATAAGTATATTTTTGTTAGATGTTTTGAAGATTGTGGATTATATTAATTCACACGAAAGTCGTACAATCAAGAATAGAGGGGAGCTTGACCTGAATGAGGAAGGTGCTATTAAGGCTCAGTGCTGCTCAGGACTGAGGAAGCCCTCAAACGCTTTAACAAAACTCTCTCCATCTCCAATTTATAGACCATCTGATAGCACTACGCGAGCTAGCCAGCGGCTATATACAGGATGAAATCACAACTACTGTCGTGGCTATGGACAATAACTTTGTAATAAAAGGCTACTGTTGCATCTTGCAATGCAGAACTCAGACTAGATTTATATTCTAGTAATACTTTGAAACAAACATCATGCACATGTGAAAAGGGAATCGTGGACAGAAGTAGTGACAAATATAGATACCTTGCTTGCGGATGAACTTTTGGCATTATCTATTTTATCCAGCTCATCGACAATCTGGGTTATAGTAGGCCTCTTTACTCGGTCAGACTCCACACATTTTAACGCTATTTCGATGCAGGTCTTAACTTCATGTGATATATCTGCCGACATTGTTGCCTGCAGCCTTTTCCTCCAATATTCATGTACCTTAAAAGTTGAAACAGAATGCAGAAAGGCGGCATCCAGTCATATCACATAGGGGTCAGACACAGAACTTAACAGTATTTGTGAAAATTGAGGCTCCTAATGATATGCCAGCTAGGTTTTTTTTCCTTACGAGCTCAATAAATAGTTCGGAAGACGTATGTGCACACCGGGAGTAGCCACTCCGTCCTGCCATTATCTTTATGACTATAACGCCCAAACTGAATATGTCAAACTTTGGTGTTATAATTTGTTTATTGATGTATTCTGGTGGCATGTATCCACTGCATGGTAGCATGAAAGACAATTAGTTTTGAAGTTGAAAAATAAATTGATTAATTCTCATTAGGGATTAACTCACAGTGTTCCTATACATGTTTGTGTGACACAACTTTGCACTGAAACAAGAAGTCTCGATAAACCAAAATCTCCAATTTTTGCTATCATATCCTCATCCAGCAATATATTTTCTGGTTTTAAATCCAGATGGTAAATAGGATTTTTGCAGCCCGTATGAAGGTGCTTTAAACCTTCACAGATCCCTTTAATTATTCCGTAAGACATGGACCAATTAAGTCTGCAAGGTTCATCTGTGCAAGAAACAAAAGGTGTATATTAACAACGCCAAATTTAACATCATTTTAACAAAAGGAGTACATGCAAAACAAGTAGTTTAGCTATAGCGGCACCATACCAGAAAGATGATCCTCAAGGTTCCCCTGTAAGTATTCTAAGCAGAGAGCTCTTTCGTCACATCCAGCAAAAACACGTTCTCCATTGTACTCAGCTACTCTATTTTGTGTTTCATAGCAGTAACCAATTAACTGTACTATGTTTTGATGTTGTACCCCCATGAGATTCAGAACCTCATTCTTAAATTGTTCGTCGCCAAGTTCTGGCGGGCAGCTAAGCTTTTTAACAGCAATCTCTTCCCCGTTGTCGAGGACTCCCTGTCAAAAATCTCCTACTTATGATTATGCAATATATGGAAAATGGGTTCTAGCTTGTTGCTAGTGCTGCGTTAGTATTTGTCACTTATAAAATGTATAAATTAAGGATTTAAGTGATAATCATACCTTATAAACTATTCCAAACCCACCACGGCCAATTATACGCTTCTCAGAGAAATTGTCTGTGATGTCTTGCAAGAACTTAAGTGTAAACACCCTTGCCGTCTTACTTGTATGCTGCAACTTGTTCTCCATGAGTACCCCGATCTGCTGCTATGAGTGACTAGCTTCGACGTCCCAACTATATAATATAACACGGAGATCGTTTCGTATCGTTAAGAGAGAGCAAGAAAAAAAAGGCATTCGCTATATCATGAAAACACTTGTTATCTCAGTATAACGTGCACCAATTCCGTCACTTACTCAGACGTACACTTGGCACTGGAGTCTTTTTTATTTGCCTTTTCTTTTGTTAAATAAAAGGCCTAATAAGTAGGCTTCCTTTTAATAAATAAAAATTACTACATGAAGTTACTGCCCTGAAATAAATTGCACAACTAGTACTCAGAAAAACAAGTGCAGTAAGCAGAAACGCAAGTAGGATAAAATCACTATAGTTCAGCATCTTAAATTTACGTTTTAGAGAAGCGCCGCCGTTTCAATTTGGATTTCGGGATTCGGGCGATAAGGTGTTAGGACCTGACAGTGCAGACCTGAGTAGCAGCAAGACCGACAGGGCAGAACCAAAAACCGAAGCTCCCTCGGCCTCGCTAGCTAGCGGAGGGACGGAATGTTGTCTTGTACTGTAGGAGTAGTTTGCTAGCTAGCTAGCCCTCTATTCTATTTCCTTTTATCGTGGATCTTAGACATTGCAAGGCGTATCTGCAATCTGAGAGTGTGTGTTTGTGTGATCGATCTAGATCTCGGATCCTAATAAAGCTTCTTGGAGGCAAAAAAATTAGTAGTAGAAGCCAGAGTTTGCGTACACCAACCTGGAGATTGAACCAAGACCTGCTGAAGTTCTGAAGGTGGAAGAAGCTAGCAGAGCTCACAGAGAGGGACGAGACCACTTGGACGAAGTCGACGATGCGCGCCGAATGAAATTGTAAGAATGAGCAAGAATTTCAGACAGAGTCAACCTGATAATTGTAAGAATGAAATTTCAGACAGAGTACAACCATCAGTTAGTTTGCATCAGGCAACGAGGGGGAAGGTGGGACGAAATTTCCTTTGGTAGCCAACCCAGATGCTCTCCACCGAGAAGGGCCAGTTTTATATTGGCTCACGACAAACGCGACATAATGGACAATAGTCAAGTGGTGGAGCGCTTTAATAATGGGGAATGAGCAAGTGCTGGTCTTTTACTCAATGTAAAATACGATGTCTTTGTCTAGCGAGTCGCATTAACTAATTTATCTCATGGTACTCCGAATTATACGTGGGCATATCTAGGGCAGGGCCGGGCCAAAAAAGCACATTGCTAAAAACATAGGCCCGAGCCCGGCCCCGGCCCGACCATCGGGCCTACAAAATTGGGCCCAAGCCCGGCCTAAGCCTGAAAAGGCCTGACACAACCTGGCCGGGCACGTTTCTGCAGGCCCGAGCCCGGCCCGATTAGCCTGTCGGGCTCAACTTCTCGGCATGAGCCCGGCCCGATGGCACACTGGGGCTCAGCCTGGCCCGGGATTTTCGGGCCGGGTCGAGTCGGGCCGTCTGGGCCGGGCTGTCCATGGCCAGGTCTAGTCCGAATATATTCGACGAGCAACTAAACAAAAATTGACGAGAGCATCACAGCTTTAATTAGCAAGTTGGCCGGCATCATGATGGTTAGAGCATCTTCAGCTGCGTCCCCAACAGGCCCCCCAAGCGATTTTTTAGTGTTGGCGCCTAAAAATCGGCCTAGTCGCATCCCCGGGATCTTGTTTTTCGCCGGATTGGGCCGAAACTGGCGCCGGCGGACCCAGACCGAACCCGGCACGCTGGGGGCGCCCGGAGACGCCGGGGCAATCGTTTTTGGCGCGAAATAACAGCGGGCCCGCCAAGTCAGCGACCCACGCCCTCGTCGTCCTCATCGTCTCGGTTTCCCGCGGGGAATCAATGCCAAGGTTGCCGTCGGTCAGGCTTCCATTGATTCCTATGAACGGCGTGTGTGCGTTCGTAGGGGTAAGTGTATGCGCGTGTATATGAGCGTTTGCGTCTGTACTGTGTTCAAAAAAAATCCCCTGAAAAAAAAAACCAACGCATGAACGCTCGCCCCTCGAAATTCCAGCGCAAAAAGAAAAGAAGCTTCTTGGAAATTTAAAAATAGCACCCATAAATCCATCCAGGATTTTAGAAGGAAAAATCTCAAGGGGGCAATATAATTTGGTGAGCGAAATTGCACTCGCGCGCATGCATACACGGCCGGTCCATTTGTTCCTTTTTGTCGGTGATCTTGCATGCAACGCTGACTTAATTCCTTAAGATCTTATTTAATTAGCCTTCTTCATACCATCCATTAGCCATGTCCGTTCCTCCATCGCATCCAAATTAGGAGCGCCATCGTATCGCATTCATTTATCGAGTTTTGATTTTTTTTCCTCTCGATTTGATTGGCACGTGCATCGATCACTTGATTTCTAGAGTTGATTTCTTTGCTCCCTTGTTTCTTGGTTCTCGAGGCTTGTTGATAGGCAACGTATGAACGTATATAAATCGGTAGAGTTGAGGTAATAGCACCCCAGATCCTTGAACTTGTCTTTTATGTGATGGTTTGGTCCTTAAACTTGTAAAAGTGGATTATTTGGTCCTGGAACTTGTTCTCAAGGTGCACATTTGGTCCTGAGCCAATCAACAACAGGCAAGTGGAGCCAGCTGGGCGGAGCCGGTCAACACCGCATTTTTTGCATTTAGCCCCTTTATGTTTATCGAAATTAACACGCTGGTACCTCTGCTGGAGTGGATAGCTAGCTCTCTGTAGCCTCGCCTCGACCCACCCATGCCAGCTGCTCGATAACGGGGACGCGCAGAGGGACACGTCGACCGAGGTGCCTAGGCTCGGCCGGGGACGGGACGGTGGCGCCGTCGTGTGGCGGCAAGAATACGGCCGGGAGGTACTCATCGGTGTGGCACACGAAGGTGGAGCGGCTGAAGTGCCTCACCAGCCTCTGCCTGCCCTGTAAAGACCAACGGCTCACGGTGCCAGAGAACAAACCGCATGAATGCATGCATGCATCGACGACACGGAGGAGGCTTGTGCGTGCGTGCACGTTCGTTACCTACGTGGCGCCGATGTTGATGATCTTGCCGCTCCGAGTGACCGGTTCCAGCCACGTCCGTGCAGGGCGTAGTGCAGCCCGCGCGCCGCGTCGGCCGTCGTGAGGTTGACGAAGGCGTACCCCTTGTTGCTGCAACGCTGCCTGCTTTAATTTGCACGCTGCAAAACTGAAGAAAATCGTGACCGTGGAGTTTTTGAACTGCTGGAAGATTCATTCAGGCTAGAAGACCAAACTAACTAAAGTTATGCATGCTTTCATTGGTTGTTTTTCCCCTGGCTTGCTTTGGTTGTTTGTTGCTCGAGGAGCTCTTCGCCGCGCTACGCCTGCCCCACACCCTCGCCGGCGTCACGCTCCTCTCGCTCGGCAACGGCGCGCTGGTCGGCGCACTCTTCGTGACCACCGTCGTCGCCGGCGTCGTCGCGCTCGCTGCCGTCGTGGAGATGCGCGGGTTCGTGCGCGACCTCTGCTTCCTCTTCTTCGCGCTCTGTAACCTCGTGCGCGTGCTCGTGAGCGGCGCAGTCAATGTCTGGGTGACCGCGTCCTTCGTGCCCATCTACGTGGCCTACTCGTCCTCGTCTGGACCTTCCAGTGGCGCACCCCGACCTCGCGGCGTCGCTCCTCCTAGAGGACGACGATGACGACGTACCTCCCTTGCCGTCCTACTCCTCCAAGATCGCGCAGGCTCAACGACAGTAGCCTGCCTGCATTACCTCGTGTCCGAGCTCCGCATGCCGTTGTACCTCCCGCACCGCCTCACCATCCCGGACATCACCGCGCACCGCTGGTCTCGGCCCTGCGCCGTGGCCTTCGCCGCGCTGGCGCCTGTGCTCTTCGCCACGACATGGACCTCGCACAACCCGGCGAAATCATCCTCGCGCCACGCCGCCACCACAACAGAGACGACCACGCGATCCTCCTCACCGGCGGTGTCCTTGGCCTCCTCCTCGCGGCCCTCGCCGCGGCCACAACGGACGCCGCTTCCCCTCCCCACGGGCGCCCGCGTGCCGTGGCTGGCGGTGGGGTTCCTGATGAGCGTACTCTCGGGCTCTGGGGTCTGGGCGTACACCCTAGCGGTGGCCATCGGGTACCATACATGGTGGGCGTGAAGGCGAGCATGTTGGGCGTGACGGTGCTGGCATGCGGAGACTCGTTGGTCGACCTAGTCTCCACCGTGGTGATGGCGACGCACAGGGGCCCCGACGGCGCGCAGATGGCCGTGTCATCGTGCTGCGCCGGGCCGCTGTTCAACACGGTGGTGGGGCTAAGGCTTTCGCTAACGCTGGCGGCGGGCGCGCAGTACCTGGCGCCGTTCACACTCCCGGCGGACGAAGCGGTGTACGAGACAGTGGGGTTCCTATGCACCGGGCCGGCGTGGGTGCCGACGAGGGGCATGCGGCTCGACCGGGTGCACGGGGTGGGCCTCATCATCATCTACCTCACCTTCTTCGGCGTCCGCGTCCTCGACAGCCTCGGCCTCTGGTTCGAGTAGCGACGGCAGCAAACAGAGGAAGCTGCTCTGCTCCCGTCAATGGCGACCACTGTCCACTGATGTACGTAGATGGAGGATGATAGTTGATAGATCAGATGCTTGTACAGTCGTAGTAGCACTAGCTGGAGTAGGTAATTACCGATGGATTAGTTAGTGGTGTAATTGTTGCTTGTTTTGGTTGGCATCAAGATGATTTCCCCGCGAGTTGAAATCGATAAACGACAAGGAGCTAAATGCAAAAGTGCGACATTGACCTGCTTGGTCCAGCTGGCTCCACTTGGCTGCTCATGATTGGCTCAGGACCAAATGTGCACCTTGAGAACAAGTTGGAGGACCAAATAATTCACTTTTGCAAGTTTGAGGACCAAAACATCACATGCAAGACAAGTTCCAGGACCTGCCGTGCTATTACCTCGGTAGAGTTTGATGAAAGAATCGAGGTGGGACTATTTGACAACAAACCCTACTAATTTGTATTCTTTCCCAGCTGGTTGTGCCCCTAACCTATAAAAGGGAGGGTCGAGAGTTCCAATCCCACACGCGGTCTATTAATTTTTGCTGGTCGCTCCCCTTTAGTGGACAAAACCTTTAGTGGGCAAAAAATAAAGGATGTGTAGCAGGCCCAGCTAGGCCCACCGGAGAGCGCCGGCCCAGGGCATATCAAGTACGAAGATGTGCGACGGTAGCCAGGAGTATTAGTACCACCTTGCGTATATGTTTAAATTCAAACTAAAAGCATAAATTCAAGGGAGGAAGCGTATTGTGACGGCGAACACGACAAAGTCAATGCGTGCTTTATTGTTACTAGTAAACATGCCTGTGCGTTGCAACGGGAAAAAAAAAATAATATTGCCCCTAGCACAATAAGCATTGCTCGAGACCCCTACAGGTGCGTGAGGGCCGTGTACGTCAGGACACCGGTGAGGGAAATGTCCCGTGGAAGCAGGTGGAAAATAATAGTGGAGGCCATACATAAACCTAGCTACTGGCTCAATCTCATAGGAACAACCACCTGATATCCGGCTATCCCGACTAATGTATTCACCTTGATAGTTGTTTCTTGACCTCTTCTGATAGCTTCCTCGTCCATCCTGGGCCCTACCATCGATGCCTCCTCGGTCCAATCTTCTTTAATCATGTTCGTCTTTTATTCCTTCTTCTTCTAGTAACTCTCACTTTATAGATGCATTGGTTGCATCGTCTCTATCCCTGAAATCCACATGTTTAGATTAGTTCCAAAATTTTGCAATCCATAAATATAAGGATTTGCCCCCAAATAAAATGACATAGCAATTCAAAATCAAACATCTGCACATGTAAAATGGGGAGAATTTAAAACCTCGAAAAATGCATTAAAAATGCTGAAGTAAATTCCCTTAAGAGCTTCTGAAAAGTCTCAATGTATATTTAAAAGATTTTTGGATGGACAACCCTTTCAATATGATTTATTGAACAATAAATTCAGTTAATTCCTATGAACCATGGCAGGCTGAATCGAGAAATTGTGGCATGGGAGGTCGCTCATGAGAAAAGAAAACATGTATCTTTTGAGGATCACGACATCAACTCATGACATGGGGTATAATTCCGAGTAAATATATCTGCCCTTTGCTACTTTCTTGAAGATGACATCTTTGATACTCGACATAATACCTATTGAAAGCAAATAATGTGATTAGTTTTGGAGAATAATAGTTGGATAAAACATATGATGCTATTGTTTTCATTACGGAGTTATGTACCAGTGGAAAGCAACTCTATGCATGTCCTCACTCTTAATAATCTCATGCCAAGATTGCATCAACATCCAATTCTTTCAGTCTGACACGCAAATAAACTTTTATGAACTATTGGATGGAAATAATTTGAACTAACGGATAATTTTTTCCATTCTTTCGGAATAACAAAAAAACTATCACAAGATTTCTTTTCCAGACTGATCAATTGTTTGGAATAACGAAAAAACTAACAACTATTCGAAGAGAAGAATTACCCAAAAATCTTAGGAGAACTATTTGAGTGAAGCTTTCAGAAATATATAAAACCATCTAAGTTAGTCCACGTGAAATCAATTCACATACTTGGCATGTAGCCGACAGTTTACCTTTGATAGACTATAAGCAATTAACATTAGCAAATAGTAATATTCTTCTTGTTAAAGATGGCAAACAAAATCCACCAGAAGTTGTTAACTTATCATGCAATTTTATGTTTGTGTATCTTGTCCACAGAAGGTTTAAGCAACTGTCAAGTTTGGCAATTCAGCAAGTTGAGGCTATATGGCGACTTGGAAAATAACACGCGGTGCCGAGTAATTTACATCATGATTATGCACTCTCACAGGGAGCAACACCAAGATATGCTCTACCCCACAGGCGACCATGGTCCGCACGATGACCGAAGGTGTTGTGAATAGGTTTTTGAGCTCCGCGAAGGCCGAGATGCTTCAAAAGAACGAGACGGAGATAAGATGTCCGTGTCGAAGATGCAAGTTGAAGAGCCTTATTGCGGACCTGGATTCCAGGCAGGTGCGGGACCACCTGCTCTTGCGTGGTTTCATGGATGGCTATCAGTGGCAAGGTGATGAAAATGACTACGAAGTCGTCCATGGGGGCCAGGCAAGAAATGAGGAAGGGCAGCAAGACAACCACGGCGGCTCGGGTGGGCGAGAAGGCGAAGAATCTCCAGGACATGATCACGACGGTGATGCTGTACACAGTCATCATATAGAAGATGCAGGACATGATGATGAGGAAGATGCCGGAGCAGACGAAGGGCATGATCATGAAGATGAAGATGCCGGCGGAGCAGACGACGATGGACCTTCGATGGGCTGGGTGCAGGACCCTCATATTCAAGAGCTGCTTCTCAAGCAGACGGATAACGCAAGAGCTGCCGCCCGAGAGAAAGCCAAGCTGGATCAACTGGAGATAGACGCGGTTACTCCATTGTATGAAGGATGCAGGCCCGAGGATACCCGCCTGAAAGTAACGCTCATGGCTCTGGAGATGAAGGTAAAACACAAAATGACTGACGCATGCTTCGACGAGAACATGTCATTCTGGCACGAATGTCTTCCCAAAGGGAACAAGTGCCTGACCAGTTTCGAGGACGCGAAGAAAATCGTGTGTCCTCTGGATTTACCGCACGTGAAATACCATGTGTGCATGAACAATTGCATCATTTATCAGGACGAGCACGTGAAGTCTACCATATGTCCGGTGTGCGGCGTCACTCGGTACAAGAAGAAGAAGAAAGCTCCTCGAAAAGTGGTGTGGTACTTTCCGATCACTCCTCGTCTGCAGCGGTATTTGGCGGACCCTAAGGTAGCAAAGCTCCTGCGTTGGCACGCGGATAGAGAGGAGAAGAAGCCAGAAGATGACGCAAATGATTCGGAGATAAATAAAAAAGACAAGATGTTGAGTCACCCTAGGGATGGGAGCCAGTGGCAAGCGTTGAACTTCAAACACCCAGAATTTGGGAAGGATCCAAGGAACATCATGTTGGGCGCGAGCATCGATGGAGTCAATCCGTTTGGCAGCCAGAGAAGCACACATAGCACCTGGCCTATGTTTGTGTGGATGTACAACCTTCCCCCCTGGTTGTGCATGAAGAGGAAGTACATTCACATGAGTATGCTAATTGAAGGGGCGAAACAACCAGGGAACGACATCAATCTGTATCTGGGGCTGCTAAAAGAGGAGCTAGACAAGTTGTGGAAAACGCCAGCCAATACGTGGGATGCCGCAGAGAAAGAATATTTCCCCATGAGAGCCGCACTGCTCACGACGTTGCACGACTATCTCGGTTACAGATATGTCGCAGGGCAGGTGGTCCACGGATTTTCTGGATGCGTTAGGTGCATGGATGACACAACGTATCACCAGCTAGATAGAGACCCTGAGTCTCCGAAAACCATGTTCATGGCACATCGAAGGTGGCTTCATGACGATGACCCGTGGAGGAAACGCAAGGATCTGTTCAATGGTGAAACCGAACCCCGAAGACGCCTGCATACGAGGCGCGACGAGGAAATAGACGAGCTGTTGAAAAATTGGAAAGATTGCCCACTGCCGGGAAAGAAGCAAAAGGCGCCAGAGTCGGGAAAGAAGCGAAAGGCGCCAGAGCCGCTGCTGAAGGTATGGAAAACGAGGTCTGTTTTCTGGGACTTGCCGTACTAGAAGATCCACCGTGTGCCTCACAGCCTTGATGTCATGCATATCACGAAGAATGTGTGCGAGAGTCTGCTTGGTACCCTGCTCAACATGCCAGAGAGGACCAAAGATGGGCCGAAAGTAAGGGCAGACTTGAAATCAATGGGCATCAGGGAGGAGCTTCACGCTAATGATGATGATGATGAGGCGAAGCAGGACATGGAAAGTCGTCGCAAAGGCAAAAAGGCCAAGAAGACCGGAAATGACTACCCTCCCGCATGCTTCACTCTAAGTTAGGAGGAGATCGATCAGTTTTTCACCTTCTTCGTAGGAGTAAAACTTCCTTATGGTTACGCGGGGAAGATAAGCAGATACCTAGACCCAGCGAAGCAGAAGTTCAGCGGGATGAAGTCTCACGACTGTCACGTGCTGATGACGCAGATACTTCCAGTTGCAATCCGTGGGATCATGGACGCACACGTCCGTGAAACGCTATCTGGCCTATGCAACTTTTTCGACGTCATCTCTCGGAAGTCGGTTGGCGTGAGGCAACTCAGAAGGCTACAGGAAGAGATCGTGGTGAAACTATGCGAGCTTGAGATGTACTTCCCGCCCGCATTCTTCAATGTTATGGTGCATCTGCTGGTCCATATCGTGGAGGATATCATCCAACTCGGGCCGACGTTCCTGCACAACATGATGCCGTTCGAAAGGATGAATGGTGTCATCAAAGGATACGTTCACAACATGTCACGTCCAGAGGGAAGCATAGCCAGGGGCTTTCTGGCCGAAGAGTGCATATCCTACTGCACGAATTATCTAGGCATCGAGAACTCCGTTGGTCTGCCCGTCAATAGGCACATCGGCAGGCTCGCTGGATGGGGTCACCGTGAGGGTCGCCGCGAAATGCATGTCGACTTCGAGGGTCGACTCGCCGACTTTGAAAGAGCAAACCTAGTCGCGCTACAACACATAGACGTGGTCGATCCTTGGGTGGTAGAGCACAAAACCTTTATTGAGAAGACGTACAATGACCGAGGCCAACAGAGGACGAACGAAGATATAGTCAAAGAGCACAACTCATGTTTCACGCGTTGGTTCAAGCAGAAGCTTCTGTCGTACCCTTTACATGAGGATTCTTCCGCGGAAGAACAACTCATATTCGCCTTGTCACAGGGCGCCGAGCACAACCTGATGACGTATGAGGCGTACGATATCAACGGCTACACATTCTACACCGAGGGAAAGGACATGAAGAGCGATGGTTATCAAAACTCTGGGGTAACAATGGAATCCTAAACCGGTAACGACAAGGACAGATACTATGGAAGGATCGAGGAGATCTGGGAGCTGAGCTACGCTGGAGAGAAGGTCCCGATGTTCCGTGTCAGATGGGCCAAGAACGTCATAAAAGAAGACCGGTATTTCACCACCATGGTTATACCCGAAGCCAAATCCAAGACCGCAGGCGCAAACGTCACCGCGAAAAATGAGCCATGGGTACTGACTTCCCAAGTGGACCAATGCTTCTTCATTACCGACCCGCCAAAACCCAGTCGTGTTGTCGTGAGGAGAGGCAAAAGGAAGATCATCGGAATGGATGGAGTCGCCAATGAGCAAGACTTCGACAAGTACGGCGACCCGAAGATAGAACATGACGACGACGATGAAGTATCAGCATACACCACAAGAAGAAGCAGGACCACCCTACCTAAAGGACGTCCGTTCAAGAGAAGAACTCCATTTACGAAAAATAAGGGCAAAAAGATTGTGAACAGATAGCTAGCTAAGATCGATTGTATTTAAATTGTAGCCTTCATTTCTCGATTGTATTTCATGGGCACTTTTTGAACTCATGAATGTTTTTAAATTTCATGGACACTCGATCTCGACCCCCCTCCATCTCAATCGCTATCCCACCTCGCTAGATCCGGTCCCCCTCGCCGCCAAGCACCCGCCGCACCCTCTCCCCCGCTCCACCGGCCACCGCCACCGACCCCCCGCACCCTCCCCCGCTCCACCGCCGCCGATGACC
>NC_041393.1:16515539-16530589 GCF_002162155.2 Triticum dicoccoides
TTGATGATATTTTTTCAAAAATTATTATTGTTTTTATTAAAAGTTATTACTGTTTCATATTCATATTCATTTTCTAAAAAATTATTAGATGCAACAAAAAATAAAAAAAATTACTTATGCCGCACCTGGCTGGTGTGCCATTGCTATATAAAAAAAAGATTACTTATGGCGCACCGTCCCGGGGGTGCGCCATTGCTATAAAAAACATACTAATGGCGCACTACCCGGGGGTGCGCCATTAGTAATCTTTCCCCCTATAGCTACTCGCTCGATCCCTTCGTTCCTCCCTCGCCAGATCCACTTCCCCCCTCACGTGCGCCCCCTACTTACGCCGCCCCGCTCCACCGGCCGCGCCATCGTGCTCGCCCTCTCGCCCTCTCCCCCGCTCGCCTTCTTTGCGAGATCCCGAGCCTCGCCGCTGTGTTAGCCGCGGCCATCGCCGTCCCCGCACCTCGGCGGCAAGTCCACGAGCTCCACTTCATCCTCCCCGACCCCGGCCTCGAGCTAGTCTCCGCAGCATCGCCCTCGTCTTCCCCCTCGCCACCGTGTTAGCCACTGCCATCACCGTCCCCGCACCTCGGCGGCAAGTCCACGAGCTTCGCTTCGTCCTCCCCAACCCCGGCCTCGAGCTCGTCTCCGCTGCATCGCCCTCGTCTTCCTCCTCGGGCACCGCCACCCTCTGCTGCTACTAAGCTCTCGCTGGCCTCCTTGAGCCACCCGGTGAGCTTCCCCTCTCCCCCCTGCTACACTCCGTGCCCATAGCCATGTCTTCAGCACTGACATCGGCCGCGACGGTTTCTTGTTCTTGTTGAAACTCCATGGCGCATATGAACTGTTCGATTAAAATCCGCTAAGGCGGACAAGTAGAAATGCCCTTTGGGTAGTGGGTACCATGATTTTGCAGATAAATATGAAAATATTCATGAAGACGTCCGAACATGTCAGCAAAATTGGACCTAAACAACATTTGTTGCATACCCCTTGAAGATGCTCTAGGAATTATAATGCCCCATAGTAAAAAAATTACTGTATCAACAATAATTTGTTGCTGACCTGCTGATGTTGCCAAGTATGATGAAACGTACTACCATAAATTGTACCTCCCTGGTGTTATTCTGGACCATTTCCATCTAGTATTTGGATTTGCTGCTGAGCAAATCATTGTTTGATTTGATGGCAATTAATTTTGTATCCTTAAGCTTAGCTGCAGAATCCAGTATATTATATGTAGCAATGCTGGTTCAGTTTCCATAGTTGATTTCAATGGACTAGAGTTTGGTTATGAACAAAAATAGCAGTCCTCTTCATCTTCAAGTCACTGACAATGTTGTAATTAAGTCAAAACTGAGCACTTGCAATTGAAAATAAAAACCATTCTTTTCACTTCAGATAGGACTTGTAGGGGATCTAGCTGCCATTGGCCTTTGGCTATATAAACCCTAGCAAATTAATCCAATATTGCTATGAATCTCTGAATTTTCTAGTGTTAAATTCAGGTAGCGACAATTGGTGTCTAGAGCCAGTAAATCCTTGGAGGCGACGTGGATCTATGGTTCTCTCATAAATCCCTGGTCAATCTAGGCGGTGTGGAGGCGGCATGTTTTTCGGGTGCATTCGGTAGTCCAGCCTGGTTTGATGTAGTGGGGATTCTTCTAGAGCTGGTGGTTTCATTCGATTCCCTGGTGTTTGATGTAGGTGTATGTGTGGTCTTAGCGGTGGATTTTGCTGGCAATTATGTTGCAGCTCTAGTGGTCGGTGTGTGGATGTAGCGCTGGACTCAAAACTCAATTGCCCTGTCGATTTATTAGCTGATGGCCTGGAGGCTGGAGCCCTTGACTTGTGATTTTTGATTCTGCTGGAGCCCTATATGGTGTGCGTTTTTAGGTAGTAACTGCATCTAAGTTACAACAGCTTCATAACTCTAGTTCCTCTGAAATTACAGAGCAGTGACACTACAATGTTGTTACAGTATAATTCCATGGGTAATAACATTGCAACTTTTACTGTAACACTGAGATTGCTAGTTTTATAATCACTGCAATTGCAGTGCAATTTCAGGTTAATTACATTATTTTTTTCAGTGTATTTACACTAAATCACAATAAAATTTTCAATCCAATTTTTTCCCTAGGGGTTTCTCTATGTTGGATCTACAAGCATTTTGGAACCCTATTCTTTGTGGTTTGTCTTTCTTGGGTAGTATTTGCATCCATTTTAAAACCATTTCTTCTGTTTTTCTATGTTTTGTGCAGTATTGCATCTAAGTTTACAGCAGCTTCATGAATGTAATTCCATTTTATTTATAGTGTAATTTTAGAGTAATCATAGTGTTATTTTCAGAGTAATTACATTGTAAATCACAGTGCTATTTTGTTGTAAGGGAAAAGTATATTTAGATCGCATCAATTTGTAGTTTGTGTTTTTATTTGTTCCTTATTTAAGGTTGTGGCTTTGGCATTGTTCTGCTCCTTACATCTATCACTATCGTATATGTCAAACTTGAGATCAAGCAAATAACTATTCTGGATACTCCTGTTTACTTCATGCTGAGAACTTCAACTTTTCAACTTGCTGGACTATATGTTCATTGGTACTACTTGTGATTCTGCTCCTGTACTACTTGGGAATTTTGTCAACTTGTGATGCTGCTGCTGTACCCCGAGAGGCCCTTGAGTTAGCCGGAATATCGATTAACTTCCGTTTTGGCAAATTCGGGTACTCCATATGTCCTATTTTCAGCAAAGGTCATGCTGAAATTTTCCGTGAATTTTAGCATGACTTTGCTAAAAATAGGACATATGGGGTACTTGCGACTAATGCATGGGCCGGGGTATCTTAGTACTTAAATTAATTAGGATCAACTGCCCCTTTATTCTTGCTGCATTAAACACGTATGATGAATTCATGTGTGGACAGACGAAAAAGCAACTGCCATAGGTGGCAATAGAGCCAGGTGATTAGGCCCAACTTGGAATTCTCCTTCCCTTTTCTTGATAGGGTAAATTATTAGAAGATACCCATATATATCAGTCAACCTAGGGTGCCTCGGCATCGATAAACCCTAAATGATGAAAACTTAACTTAGCATTTAGGGTGCCTCGGTGTCAACAAACCCTAAATGATGAAACCTTGGCTTTTAGGGTGCCTCGGTGTCGATGAGAACCTAAATGATGTACGCTTAGGCTTTTAGGGTGCCTCGGCGTCGACAAACCCTAAATGATAAAAGCTTAGCTTTTAGGATGCCTCGGTGTCGACAAACCCTAAATGATGAGACCATGATCTTGTTCCTTGACAATAACCAACTTTTTGACCAAACTTTTTTCCTATTTAGAGCGAAACATGGCCCACAACGATGAGGCCGGCGGTTCGGGCGGCAAGCAATTCTGGGAGCTGTCCCAGGAGATGGAGGAAGAACCTCACCGCAATGAGGACGCCACGGAAGACACCGATCCTGACTACACAATCCCTAGTGGCGTCGGGGATGACACCACTGATGGTGCCCACCACTGATGATGGCGGTGCACACACAGATGGCAGCCAACCAAAGAGGCAATGGAAGGACCGGCGCTCGAGCGTGCTCGGCACCATCAAGGAGGAATTTACTGAAGTGAACTCCGACGGGCATCCAACGGCGCCCAAAGAATTAGTCAAGGGGTACTTGGTTCAGCTCGGGTGCATTCTCCGGAGCACCGTCTCGATCAACACCGAGAATCTAAGGCATAAGGACCAAGGGAATTTGCGCAGCCTCCTCTTGCCAAAGCTGCACGAACGATACAAGTTCCCCGCTAACTTTGCAAACCCACGCCTCTCAGGGAATAAAGTGAACAGTGCCGCCCTCACGAGGATGACCACGGCCCTGTCTACTTGGAGAAGCACGGTGAAGGCAGTGATTGAAAAAGGTGACAGTTATGAGAAGATCAAGGCGAAATATCCTTTGATCAGTGAAGATGACTACAAGGAGTTCAAGATCAAGTGCGAGAGCAGCGCAACCTCTGAATCAAGTCAGTGGGGGAAAGAAATGCGGGAGTTGAACTTAGGGGTCCACCAACTCGGTCCCGGCGGTTACAGAGTGGCGGAGCCTATATGGGACAAGGAGGACGCGGAGCGTGCCGAGCAAGGCCTACCGCCCCGCTTTGAGAAATACCGTGACAAGCAGACCAGGAACTATGTCAGGGCCCGGTACAAGGAGGACCCGGTAACAAAGGAGCTTACCACGGGTCCGAAGACTAGGGCACTTGAGCTTGTTCTGGTAAGGAATACACCCCCGCGTAATTAGCTCCATATGGTTGCATTCTAATTAATCCCCAATATTTCTAAATTGTTCACGTTCCTTCCACAGGACACTGAAACCAGTAGCGCGGGGTCGTCTCAGAGCTCCCCTTTCAACACCCCTTTAAATAGGGCGTTGAACGTAATGAAAAACAAGGATAAGCTCAGTAAGCCGTCGTCAGCTGGTCGTGTGGCCAGCAAAGGCTTGTCCACAAAATGGTCATCATACTATACCGCTGGTGGGCGAAAGGAGAAAAAGACCAGCTCGGAAAGCCAGTCGCGCGAGGTTGAAGCACTCAAGGCACAAGTGGCGCGGATTCCGGAGATTATCCAAGAGTAAGTGCAACAACAACTGGGAACGAAGCTCACCGCCATGGTGCCTACGTTGATTCAGGGGATGACGACGTGGATTGCGGGCGGCCAACATGGGCCTCCCCTGGTTCCCAGCTTCACGGCCAGCAACTCGCACAACGCGCAGGCGGCGCCATTGGTGTCTCTGGCGGAGGCGATATTCGTGTCTCCGGAGCCCGCACGGGCATTGGAGCTTAATGCACCCGGGTGTACGCCGACCGACACCTCGCCAGCAAGCGGCCCCTCCGTCAGTTGCACGCCCGCCGTTGGCGGTGCCTTGACATTAGCCGAGCTCGACGACATCATGGTAACTAAGCCTCTCGGCCGATGACTTCATCTCCTTGCCTTTGACTGGGCATCCCTGACGCCCTACATGTTTTCACAGGGCACCGCCGACGTTCCTTGCACTCTCCTGCACTTCGTTGGCGGCGAGTTGGTCGATGTCGCCAAGGGCAAAATTGTTCAACCAGGCAACCCCGTGTTCCACGGTAATCTGATGCCACCCACAGTGTATAGGGTTGAACTGGTTCGGGTGCTGCCAGGCTGCGATGAGTTGTTACCTCCGATTCGACCCGCTGAGGCCGACGAAGAAGATGAGATGACCCTCAGCGCCTGCATAAACTGGCCCCTGCTTTGGCCGAACAGCCAGATTCGTTTGGGGGCGGGGGACACCACCCCACAGACAAGACCGCTAGTCGTGCCGGCGCCAAGCCATGGCAAGAACGCCACAACGCTACCGGACATGCCGGACATCCCTATGGCACAGGATCCGGACATGCATATGGCACAGGATCCGGACGACAACAACAACGACGACAGTACATTTACCAACATCGATAAGTACTTTGCCGAACATGGGTACGGTGACGAGTTCTGCGGGCCTCCTTCTCAAGAACCCAACCAAGACGACCGCGATCTAGCTGGTACCGCGGAGAAACCCAATTGCAACAGGCGTCGTCTGGCGTTTAGTTCTCAGGAGACGCCTCCAGCTGCCGCCTTCACCGAGCCTCGGATAGCCGAGGTGCGGAATATTATCAGCCCCAACACGCTCAAGAAGGCGGTCTATGAGCAGAACTCGATCCCATTACAGCAGATCAAGAAGAAGGGATGGAAACGAAAGACTAACAAGGGCGCCGGTGCGAGCCAGCCGGCACCGAGTACGATCCGTGCTTAGGACGGGCCACCTTCACCTAAGGATATCTCGAGGAGGGTGCATGTGGCGGGTAGGGCGATGCTACCGACAAATATGCTCCATGCTGCAACCGGTGCTATGCGGAGTCTGCATGACAGTGTTCTTTCTTTGGAGAAGCGGCGTCTCTCCCAGAATGATGTGGCATACCCAGTTTTCATGGCCAAGGTGCCAGAGGGCAAGGGCTTTGTGGATGGCGCCATCGGGGGTAGGATCGTCCTACGGTTTGATGACATCTTTGCTATGTTTAACCTTCATCCGCTGCACTACACCTTCGTTCGGCTATTTTCACTGAGTATGGAGATGCGGATCATTCGAGACAAGACCCCAGACATCGTGATAGTCGACCCCTTCTACATGCGTGCCAAGATCTTGGGCAGCGCTGGGGACCGGCAAGTCCCGAGTTCACAACTCAAAGGCGTCATTCTGGCAAACCCAGATAAGGATAACTTCCTCGTGCCCTACTTCCCTGAGTAAGTCATCCCCTCACCGCCCCGTAACATATGATTTCTTAGATTTCGATCGTTCTTTTTTTTCTAATATTCTGTGTTCTGTGCAGTGACACACATTGCACACTCATCCTCTTAAGCCCGAAATATTCCATGGGCACGTATTTCGACCCGGACCGTGACTCCAAGATAGACTACACAAATATCAAGAAAGTTCTTGATGATGCTCTCCTCGGCTACGCCACATCTGGAGGCACCTTTAAGAGGCCAGTTCGTAGGTACGACAGGCATGTGTTCACCCACAATACGACGTTCCCCTGTGTCAAGCAGCCGCCTGGCGGTCAGAAGGATGCCTACTATGCCCTCCATCACATGCGGGCGATCGTACAGGACCATAATCACCTTTTGCTACCAAATAATCTCAAAGATTGGGCCGCAAGCTTGGCAGCAATCCAGGACGTGAACCTCCGACAAGAATTCTTTCGCATCCAGTTGGAGTTTGCAGAAATCATCCATCAAGATGTCCTTCGTACCTCGGGGTAGTTCTACCTCAAAGATCAACTGTCCAACAGTGAAATAGACACAACGCTACAAATGCAGGCTGACAACGCCCGCGACTTCATGACCATCACGAAAGACGGCGGCTTCGTCCATGCTCCGGTCCCATGAGTCGAGTCAAAAGTAGTGATGCTATTTGTAGTTCTGAAACATCGATTAGCTCATGTTGTAATTAAACTTTAATGAACTTGTATGTCTCTTTGGTTTGGACAGTCGTTCAACTTAGATGTAATCAATGCTATTTATTAGTAGGACCACGAATCATGCTATTAATGTCTTGCTTTTCTCTTCCGATCCTTTTGTTGCATACTTATATATTGCTTATGTATTGTTTGTTGTTTGGCTTGTGCATAGAGATGCCGTCGTATGTCGTGTACAAGGGTAAGGTTCCCGGAGTCTACGACGACTGGGAGGAGTGTCGGAGACAGGTTCACCGTTTCAGTGGTAATAGTTACAAAGGGTACACCACTAGAGCGGAGGCGGAATCTAGATACACCTGCTATCTAGCGAGAGAGAGGAGGGAGCGTTGGAGGAACCGGATGAAGACCAGTTTCATCGCGATGATGCTCATCGTGATGACCGCAACTCTCTTCTATGTGATGGTAGTTTAGATGATCGATATCGACTTATAATGTGAAGACAAACTCGCTACTCGTCGTCTCGAGACTTGTAATGTTCTATCTTTGTTCGGTCTTTTGAATTCAGAGACTAATATGATGAATTGTATTCGGAGACTAATCTTCTATTGTATTCGATGAATCTGCTGTTGATGTGTGGTGCTATCTATATTCTGTCCAATAATATATTTTGTAACATGTGCAAAAATCAGAAAAGTAAAAAAACCTAATATTAATACTAATGGCGCATCACCCCACAGTGCGCCATTAGTGTGCCAAAGCACATGGGTAAATATGGCCCCCTGGGAGGCATACTAATGGTGCATGTTGCTCTATACTAATGGCGCACGGCATGGTGCGCCATTAGTATACCAGATACTAATGGCGCACCAGTGGTGCGCCATTAGTATATAATACTAGTGGCGTGGTACTAGTGGCGCACCAGTAGTGCGCCATTAGTAGGCAAAACTGGTGCGCCACTAGTAGGCCTTTTCCTAGTAGTGCCGTCATCACGCCGTCGTGCTGACGAAACTCTCCCTCGACCCTCTGCTGGATCAAGAATTAGAGGACGTCATCGAGCTGAACGTGTGCTGAACTCGGAGGTGCGTTCGGTGCTAGATCGGTTGGATCGTGAAGACGTTCGACTATATCGACCGCGTTAACATAACGCTTCCACTTTCGTCTACGAGTGTACGTGAACACGCTCTCCCCGTCTTGTTGCTATGCATCTCCTAGATAGATCTTGCTGATCGTAGGAATTTTTTTGAATTTGCATGCTATGTTCCCCAACAATTATTGGATAATATTTCTTTACCAAATATTCACATGTGGCTTCCATATATAATAGACATGCCTTATTGGATACATTTCCCCCTTTTCTATTAATCACAAATTTCCAAGAGACACGCATTATGCACTAATCTTGTGTCGTTAGAGCAACTCTAGAAATCTCCGCAAAAAGGCCCGACCCGCAAAATAACCGCCAAAATGCGGGCCGACGCGGGAAATCCCACCCAAACAGACCCCGTAAACACGGCCGGCCCGCAAAAAATTTTGAGGGGCGCGACAAAAACTTGACCCCAACCCGCGAATATGCGGGTTTGCCCCCCGCCCCGTCGGTGCCCTGCATATAGCGGGAGCGGTTGGTGGGGAGGACATTTCAGCCCGCGCTTTTTCCTACCAACCAACTCCCCTCTCCCCCTCGCCCCGCCGCCAGGCCGCCGTCCAAGATTCTGGCGAAAGTAGCCGGCGGGAGCACGCCGAAAGGCCGCCACACGCACGAGGTTGCCCTCCGTCACCCCCTCCCGCGGCAGCGGGCCGGAAAGTTGCGGATCTGCGACCCTTCATCGCGGGCGGCCGGATTTGGCATTTTCGGTCGCCGGTGGCTGCGCCAAGCATTGGAGTGGTCGGGGAGCATCTCGCGTAGCCCCGGCTAGGTCGCATCACCGCATGCAGGTACGGGTTCGTCCTCCCGCCGCCGCCGACAGTTTGCAGGCATAGATTCGGCCGGCCGTCCACCGGGCTCGGCGCTTGCGCAGTGGGTCTGTGGCTCGCCAATGCCGCTCATACAGTGCAACAACTGCACTCGGACAGTGCTGCGGCTAACTTTGGGCACGTCGAAGCACCCCGGATGGGTGTTCTTCAAATGCAAAAACGATGGGATACGTGCACTTGCGGTAGCTCATTTTGATAGCTCATTCTTTGGTTCAATTGTGGTAGCTCATTTCGAACATGTTCGTTCATGTGTGTAGGAAGATGTATGCCCATTTTGGTTTTGGGAAGGCGAATACATTGATTTATTGATAGAAAGAAACTTAATAGATGTCCGTGCACTCTTTAGTAGAATCGAAGGCAATGATGTGTCTGCATGTGCAATTAGAGGGGAAGCAGCGTCTACTCCTTTCGAACTAAAGATGAAGAAAGAAGAATGCAAAATCAAGAATCCGCAGATCAACAATGAATGCATGGAGAAGATATTAGTCCAACTAGTGGGAACAATTATTGAAGTTGGAAATCTTTTAAAATGCATACTTGTGGTTCTTGTTTCTGTGGTCTTGCTATTCTAGCAATGGTTTGGTGATGTCTTATGTATCCAATATTGTTGAAAAAGCAAAGAAATACATTATGTTGGATCAAATTGAGGTGCAATTTTAGATTTTCCGGGCCGGGAGGAGCGGCGCCAGACCAGACCCCGCAAAGCCGACATGTAAAAGAGCATATTCCGCGAATATCCTTTTTTACGGGTCAGCTTTGCGGGCTCTACATCTGTGGCCGTCCGCGCCGGCCGACAAAGCGGTTTTTCCGCGAACTGCAAATGCGTTTTACGGGCCGGCGGGATGCGGGGTCTGCTAGAGATGCTCTTATTATGTGTAACTCATACATGCATATATTATATAACATTTCTGTTAATTCACTCGATGTATATCTCTGTCGGAAAAAATCCGAAATTGCAGTCTAAAACTGTGCATAGATATAAGTTAAAGTATATTCTCATCATGATTGACCAAGTGGAACAAGTGGTTTCCAACCCAAACTTGATATCATCATCGTGATGATGGGCATATTTGTTTTGTAATATTTTGTCGGTGTTGGTATTCTGTTTTAATATTCAGCTTAACCTTTTTTAGTTTCTATTTTTTATCATGGTATTTAAGTGAATACTAAGATATTGATCAAAAAGTTCAAAAGTAAACAAGATTTTTATCATTTTTACTAGCATACATTCACATTAATAACTAGAGAGTTTTCCTGATTTATGTTGCACCACTAACAGATAAGTAAACTATCTTCTAAATACTTGATTTTCTTCATCTGGTATGTCGAGAGGAGAAATACCTTGTCCCGCATGGGAAATAAGTTGCGCTTAGTTCACATGACGATTTGTAAGGTAATATTCTTCATCTTTTGAAAAGGAAGATAATATTCTTCATATATGACGATTTGTGAATGGCAGTTTACCTCTAAACACTTGCAATATGAAGCAATGTTCTGCCGGTTTCATTCGTCTTGAGTTCAATGTCTGTTAAATCATTTATGAGTGGCTGAAATATTTGTGTTCATCATATATTCTTTGTCAATGAGTTTAAACTTGACAATTTGCATTTCTAATACATTTCATGCAATATTTGATCCTTCATAGAAGGATTGACATAATGAGAAGTCTAAAATACATTATGGAGTACAAAAATGTAATAAAATAGAGTGTGATGGGTGGTCTTTAGGTTGTGCATTCCTTATTATCGGCATGTATTGTCTGTGTAACATGTATTCTTCGTCACTCATAGGTGCTTGATAATTTATTAAGGAATGCAAATACAAGATGAATGGTAACTACGTTAGTAACTAAAGTCAACTTTATTTATTTATTTTTTGAGGCAAAGTGAACTTAATTTAGTGTGCAAGAGCCAGGGGGGGCTCCTATTTCCCGCGTGGGTCCACAGATAGCAAGCAACCGCGTACCTCGCCTCCTACGATAGTGCTTTGGGGCCGGCCTCTACGTCTACGAGGCAGGGCGCCCTTGTTTTCCTTTTTTTTTCTTTATCTTTTTATCAAAAAAAAAGGATAAAAGAAAGTTCCGAATTTTCAAGAAACGAATTGGGAAAACAAATGTAGAAGGATCTATAAAAATGTTCACGTATTTGAAAAAATGTTCTCAAATTTTAAAATGTACACATACTCAAAAAGTACGTGAATTCAAAAAACAGGTATGTAAATGCAAAGCATGATAGTGGGTTCGAAAAATCGTTTGCGAATTTCAAAAAATCTTCGCAAATTCAAAAAAACATAGCAATTCTCAAAATAATGTTCACAATTCCAAAAAATGTTCATGACTTCTAAAAATGTTCCCAAATTGAAAAACTATTCATGATTTCAAAAAATATTTGTGAATTCAAAAATTATTTATGACTTCCAAAAACATTCGGGAATGTGTAGAAAAATGTTCGCGATTTTAAATTTTTAATCGGAAGAACAAGTTTTAATATATGATGAACATTTTTTGAAATTGACTATTTTTTAATTAGTTTGGTAAACAAAAAAAGGTCATGATTTTAAAAAATGTTCACGAAAAAAGAAGAAAGTAAAAAAGAAAATAAAAACGAAAAAAAAAGTAAAAGAAAATAAGATAAAAAGAAAGAGAAAATCGAGCAAGAAAAAGAAATAAAATGAAAATGAAAAGCCCAGTTGTAGGCCTTGCGTGTGTGCCTGGGCCAGCCCATCTCGCGATCGACTTCACAAGGCTGCCCCTATGCCTCGTGTCAAGTGAGACTATACCTGGCCATGGGTTACCCCGCCCGGTCGGCCCGAGCCGACCCGGCCAGACCCGATGTTGCCCACGGGCCGGGCCTGGGCCCGAGTTTTGAGCCCGAAGCACACATCGGGTCGGGCCTGGGCTTGGCATTTTCGCGTTTGAAGGAAGGGTCTCGGCCCGAGGCCCGGTAGGCTTTATCACTTTCCGGCTGGCCTTGGGCTAGTCCTGGCCATGGGCAGCCCGACCCGGTTGCCACGACCCGACCTGACGCGAAAAAGCCCGACCCGGCCCGACCCGACCTTGTCCATGGGCCGGGCTCGGCCCTAGGTTTTGAGCCCAAAGCACGGGCCGGGCCTGGCCCGCTGTTTTCTTCGTTTAGGGAAAAGGCCCGACCCGTGGCCTGAGGCCCAGCGGACTTTTAGCGTGATGGGCCAGGCTCAGGCCCGATTTTTAGGCCCGACAGCGGGGCCGGGCTTGAGCCTGGGTTTTTTGCGTCGGGCTTTGGTTGGCCTGGCCTGAAGCCCGGCCCAGCCTCAGGGATGGCCAGGTATAGCTTGGGCCCAAAACTAGGCCCGACGGCCGGGCTTAGGGCCGAGCCTGGCCCGGCCCGGCAGATAGCCAGGTATGTCAACCTACGCAGGGAATAGGAGTGGCGTGAGCCAGGAAGGCCTCAACCCTCGGTGTTGGGCGTCATTTGTGGCTCCTAGCGCCTCCAGATCATTTATGTATTCCTCTGAACCTTGATATCTAATAAAGCTACGCTGTTTATCTCAAAAAAGTAGCAGTGGACCACATACTGTACTGCAAACTATTCAGAAGTTGCTAAAAGAAACTATTCTCAGTTCCCCCCTAAAGTAGAAAAAACCATTCTCAGGCTTCGGCCTGCAAAAAATTTGCACATAACCAAGACAGGGAAGCCGTCCTTGGTTGAACTCACTCTGAATGTGTAAACACAAATTCATTCTCTGCTATAGTTTGGACTGAAACTTTTAAGTGGCAACACGAGATGATTCATCGAAGAGACACGCAACGCTGCTGGAAACATGCTCTGCTATCTGAAACTGTAAGTGGCCGGAACAAGAGTGCAACCACTACAGACTAATGTCACCGCATCGTTGTTCCAGCAGTTTATATCTGAATTTGAGAACAGCAAATAGGTTTCCTACATTGTCAGGACAACAACAACTTCTGGGTTTTGCCGAAACCCCTATCTCACTGCAAAAAGTTTTGAGACGGCGACACTCTGAACAAGTGAACTGTGAAGCGATGGTCAGGAGTCTGCTCTGGTCTTTCTCTACACTGCATCGACGTCCGCGTACCGCACCCCCGCGTGGACTGAAATGGAATTTACAAGGAACGGTGAGGAGGTAAGGTCATCATATTGCTAAAACAGAGTCAATAACAAGATCAAGAAGACAGTCGATGTACAAAACCTGAAAGCACTGTAATGTGCATGCAGAAACTAATTTTCGTGTAATGGTTTTGGAATACAACCTGAATTTTCTTTCTGAATTACACAAAGGGCTAAATAATATAGAAACCAGTATTTTCTATGTGAAGCTGAACTGATTTGGGCTTTTACGTTCCAAGCTAAGCTTCAGACTACACATGTTGCAAATACAACAGTTCAAGCAATTGCCAAGTCCTAACTGAAGCAGATTAGCAGCACTTTCAGTGAACTATTTTTCAGACTGTAACAAATTCAGTACACTGTTTTTCAGCACGAGGCAGACAGTACTCCATTAAAATGGAACCCAAAAGATCATGGCAATGCAGAAAATAATGATCAGTAGGGAGGGACACGGAGGGTTCACCTGGCGTCCCGACCGGGAAGACGACGATGTGGAGGTTCTGGCGGCTGCGGGGCAGGTCGACGACGAGTGGGGTAGGCCGCCCGAAAGTACCCGCTTCGACGCACATGGCGACGTCGGAGACGCCCATGGTGGCCTCCAGGCGGCGGATCAGCTCTTTCCTCAGGTCGAACACGGACTTCCCCTCGAACACGAAGGCGCCGCGGCCGATGCGGCTCCCGTCGGCGCCCGCCCGCACGTACACGATCACCCGCGACGGCATCGGCAACACGGGGGCGATGACTCTTCGGGTGAAGGGAATCTGCAGTTGAGTCGCAAAGAAACATCATGCATGATGCCAGGAGATCAAATCAAACACGAAGCGCATATTTGCCACGAATTGCTCCAAGGCGAATGGAATTAACACGATTTGCAATCTTTGCGGTCAAATTCTGATGCATTGAAGAAACCCCAAGTCGCGCAAATTCGACAAGATCAATCAAGAAGCGGGCATGGCGGACTCACCCTGACCCTATTCGGACGTCGAAGGAGAGGCATGGCGGCCCTGAAGGGGATGGGCTCCACCACCCAGTGCATCTTGGTGCTGAAGTTGTCGAAGGCGTCTACGCTGGCGCCGGTGTGGATGTACCTGCCGTTGGCGCGGAGGTAGCGCCAGGCGCCGTTGCGGAGGTGGCGGCCGGCGACGTTGCGGAGCAGGACGTCGTTCCCGGAGTCGGCCCCGACGGTGACGGCCTCCCACCTGATGGACTCCTCCTCTTGATCATCGTAGTTGCGCTGCTCGACGCGAAGCCCGCGGTGGCCCAGCGGCGCCGGCGCGTTCGTGGCGACGAGGTAGCGGCCGTAGGCGGCGCTGTGGAGAAGCATGTGCTGGGCCAGGGCGTCGGCATTGCCCTGGTCGTACAAGTGCACCACCCAAGCCGCGTTCATGGAAGCCCGGAGGTGTTGGAGGGAGACGCCATGCCCGTCCTCGTCGGCGTGCAGGTACGTGCCGTGCTCGCGGCTCCGCAGCCGCACGTAGTGGCCGTCCTGGAGATGCTCCATCTTCCCCGGGCGCCGCTGGAGAGCAGAGGCGACGGGCGATGCGCGGTGGAGAGAGGGCGAGAGGGAGAGAGAGGTGGGGAGGATGCCAGGATGGGTTCTTGGTTTCTTGGGGCTCCGGCGAGGCGGAGAAGATGAGAAGCGAAAGCTGTTGGTTGTGGCGGTTACGTTCGGGCGCCAAGGCAGAGTATTTCAAGCCGTCGCCGTAGGTGGGCTTGCGGGCCGTGGCCGAAAAAATATGTTCCTTGGGCAGCGTAAGTTAGATCGGCACGTCTAATGTCCACAACAAACTGCTATGTTTGTCTAAAAAAAAACGAACTACTATGTTTCTCAGCTTATAGTATAAGCTAAAAAAAAGTTTCTGTGTCTCAAAAAAAGTTTCTAAAAAAAGCTAAAAAAACGCGATGCTTCTAGAAAAAAAGTCATGCTTTTATGTGCTCAATAAAAAAAGCTCTCCTTTCATGCTTTACTAAAAACAATTTTCTCATATATATCATGCTTCATAAAAATAAAGGCGTC